>NC_133326.1:506602686-506785186 GCF_042186555.1 Aquarana catesbeiana | reverse complement strand
AGCAGTTGCGGGCAATCTGCTAGTGGTACCCCATCATCCGATTGTAGCAGGCAAATTTGCCTACCCCAGTTGCTAAACCGGCAAAAGAAATTCGGTCCCAGCCATCCACATGCTCAGTGGCTGAATGCTAGTTTGGATAAATTGCTAGCACTCCAACTGCTGCCTTTTCAGCTGGTAGACTCTGCCCCCTTTTGAGAATTTGTGGAATGTGCGATACCTCAGTGGCAGATTCCCAAATGCCAATTTTTTTCTCGTAAAGCCATTCCGGCTCTCTATCGACATGTGGAAGGCAATGTCTTGGCCTCCTTGGACAGGGCGGTCAGTGGTAAGGTGCATATTACCGCTGACTTATGGTCCAGCAGGCATGGACAGGGATGTTACCTTTCTTTCACAGAGCACTGGGTAACCCTGCTGGCAGCTGGGAAGGATGCAGGACAGGGTTCAGTATTGTTGGAGCTTGATCTGCCACCACGCCTCCAAAATGCTGGTAGTGGTGATTCTGCCATACCTCTCTCCTCCACCCCCTCCTCTTCTTCTTCCTCTATTGCCTCTTCCTGTGCAGATTTGTCCTCCAAACCAGCAGTGCTCCGTAGGCGTTCTAGGGGCTACGCAAGCACTCAGTCAAAAAGATACTGTGCAGTGCTCGAGTTGGTCTGCTTAGGGGACAGGAGCCACACTGGGACAGAGATTCTGGCAGCTCTGCAGGGGCAGGCTCAGAGGTGGTTGATGCCATGCCAGTGGCCAGGAATGGTGGTTTGAGATAATGGCACCAACCACCTCTCTGCCCTCTGACAGGGACACTTCACCCATGTTCCCTGTTTGGCTCACATCATTAATTTGATGGTACAGCGGTTCTTCTGCAGGTACCTGGGCTTATAGGATCTCCTGAGGCAGGCCAGGAAAGTCTGTGGGCATTTCCGCCAGTCATATAATGCCAGTGCTCGGCTGGCTGACCTCCAAAAGGAAAGCAACCCGGCCAAGAACCGCCTCATGTGTGAAATGCCCACCAGGTGGAACTCAATGTTGGCAATGCTGCAGCGGCTGCACACACAGCAGAGGGCCATCAATGACTACCTGTGTGAGTATGGCACCAGGACAAGGTCAGGGGAGCTTGGCTTTTTTTGCCACGCCTGTGGCTCAGGATCAAGGATGCATGCACTGTCTTGTCACCATTTGAGGAGGCCACGAGGATGGTGAGCAGTGACAGTGCATGCATCAGTGATACTGTCCCTCTTGTCTACCTGTTGGAGCACATGCTGCACGGAATAATGGACAGGGCACTTGAGGCAGAACAGAGGGAGGAAGAGGAGGACTTCCTTACCTCTCAAGGCCCCCTTTTTCCAGACAGTATTCCTGCAGGCCCGCCTATCACACAGGAACCGGAGGAGGAGGAGGAGGAGGATTGTGTCAGCATGGAGGTGGAGCCTGGCACTCAACATCAACAGCAGTCTTCAAGGGATCATTTTCAGGCCCCAGAAACCCATGGACTTTTACGTGGCTGGCAGGAGGTGGCTGCGGATTTGGTCATCCTTAGTGACCCAGAGGACTCCGGCCGGAATGCCTCAGCAAACCTGCGCTGCATGGCCTCCCTGAACCTGCAAAGCTTGCGAAAGGACCCTCGGATTCGTGGTATCAAGGAGAGGGATTAGTACTGGCTGGCAACCCTTCTTGATCCATGTTACAAGGGTAAGGTGGCAGAACGTATCCAGCATTCTGTAGTTCTCTTATCTTAACAAGATGCCCTTTAATGTTGCAGAGGGACCAGAGGATAAAACATCTTGGGGAGGCCTTGCAGAAAGGTTTGTGCAATGCGTTTCCAGAGCCTGGGAGGTTACAATTTCCTGGTCCTCATGGACAACGTATTGCTGAGGCTTCGGTCAGTCACAGAAGGAGCGGAGGAAAAGGTGGCTATCTGACCGATGCATTCAGACAATTTTTTAGTCCACAGCTAGGGATGAGCTTTGTGTTCGAGTTCAACCCATGTTCGACTCGAACATTGGCTGTTCGGTCATTTGGCGAATTCCGAAAGTTATGGGCCGTTCGTGCCAAATTCATGTGGCGCGTCACGGCCCATAATTCACTGCGGCATCGCAGTGCATTGCTGGCTGATGATTGGCAAAGCATGCACTATGACCCGCATGCTTGGCCAATCAAGGTGCTGGTGGTAGAGAGAGCTGTAATTGGCCAAAGCCAGGGTGGCTTTGGCCAATTATGGCTCAGGGGGTTTAGAACACGCCCCACAATATATAAGGCCGCCTGCACGGCGGCCCTGTGTAGTGTGTGTTCCAGCGTTGAAAGAGAGATAGATAGACAGAGAGACAGTGTCATTTCATTTGAGTTAGATAGATTAGGCAGGACAATCAGTGAGTTAGCTGCACTTACAGTGTATTGTGTATATATATGCATTCCAGGTATTGTATATATATATATATATATATATATATATATATATATATATACACACACACTGTATTCAGTTTAGCTAGATCTGTTCCTGTTATCTTCTTACTGACAGGCAGGCTTGTCTTGTTTCAGTATTTACAGCTACCTGAAGAAAATTGCTGGTGTTCTTTTGATCCTATTAGTACCAGAGTCAGGCAGCTAGACTATTTACAGTTAGTGCAGTGCGTCCTGCTCACAGGCAGGCTTGTCTTGTTACAGTATTTACAGCTACCTGAAGAAAATTGCTGGTGTTCTTTTGATCCTATTAGTACCAGAGTCAGGCAGCTAGACTATTTACAGTTAGTGCAGTGCGTCCTGCTCACAGTGTTCAGCTAAAACTACAAGTTAGTGTGGTGCATTCTGCTCACAGTGTTCAGCTAAAACTACAAGTTATTTTTTTGCAAGCTCTGCACAGTGTTCATCTAAAGCTACAAGTTAGTGCAGTGCGTCCTGCTCACAGTGTTCAGCTAAAACTACAAGTTAGTGTAGTGAGACCTCTGCACAGTGTTCATCTAAAGCTACAAGTTAGTGCAGTGCGTCCTCCTCACAATGTTCAGCTAAAACTACAAGTTAGTGCAGTGCGTCCTGCTCACAGTGTTCAGCTAAAACTACAAGTTAGTGTAGTGAGACCTCTGCACAGTGTTCATCTAAAGCTACAAGTTAGCGCAGTGCGTCCTGCTCACAGTGTTCAGCTAAAACTACAAGTTAGTGTAGTGAGACCTCTGCACAGTGTTCATCTAAAGCTACAAGTTAGTGCAGTGCGTCCTGCTCACAGTGTCCAGCTAAAACTACAAGTTAGTGCAGGGCGTCCTCCTCACAGTGTTCAGCTAAACCTACAAGTTATTTTTTTGTGAGCTCTGCACAGTGTTCATCTAAAGCTACAAGTTAGTGCAGTGTGTCCTGCTCACAGTGTTCAGCTAAAACTACAAGTTAGTGTAGTGAGACCTCTGCACAGTGTTCATCTAAAGCTACAAGTTAGTGCAGTGCGTCCTGCTCACAGTGTTCAGCTAAAACTACAAGTTAGTACAGTGCGTTCTCCTCACAGTGTTCAGCTAAACCTACAAGTTAGTGTGGTGCGTCCTCCTCACAATGTTCAGCTAAACCTACAAGTTATTTTTTTGCAAGCTCTGCACAGTGTTCATCTAAAGCTACAAGTTAGTGCAGTGCGTCCTGCTCACAGTGTTCAGCTAAAACTACAAGTTAGTGTGGTGCGTCCTCCTCACAGTGTTCAGCTAAAACTACAAGTTAGTGTAGTGCGTCCTGCTCACAGTGTTCAGCTAAAACTACAAGTTAGTGTGGTGCGTCCTCCTCACAGTGTTCAGCTAAACCTACAAGTTATTTTTTTGCGAGCTCTGCACAGTGTTCAGCTAAAGCTACCTGTAAAAGGTTGGTGGTGTTTTCCTGATCCTATCACTACCGCAGGCAGCTAAAAAAGCTACAAGTTAGTTTTTTGCGAGCTCTGCACATTGTTCAGCTAAAGCTACCTGTAGAAGGTTGGTGGTGTTCTCATACTACAGGCAGGGAGTTGATTTTGCTAGCTGCAGTATCAGTACATATATATATATATATATATATATATATATACCAGCTTAGTGCAGCTACAGGCCATTAGTATGTCTGGAAGGCCAAGAAGGAGAGGCAGACAGTCACAAGCCAATAAGAGAGGGCAAGCAGGCTCTGTGTCTAGTGCTGGTCGTGGAGATGGTGCATCCTCATCAGCACGTGGCCGTGGGACACGCTTGGCCTTTTTTTTGGCAGCTGGCCGTGTTGAGCCGCAACATGCGGAAGACTTGGTCGAGTGGATGACCAAGCCGTCCTCATCCTCCTCATCCTCTCTCCTGCACGGCGGCCCTGTGTAGTGTGTGTTCCGGCGTTGAAAGAGAGATAGATAGACAGAGAGACAGTGTCATTTCATTTGAGTTAGATAGATTAGGCATGACAATCAGTGAGTTAGCTGCACTTACAGTGTATTGTGTATATATATATATGCATCCCAGGTATTGCATATATATATATATATATATATATATATATATACACTGTATTCAGTTTAGCTAGATCCGTTCCTGTTATCTTCTTACTGACAGGCAGGCTTGTCTTGTTACAGTATTTACAGCTACCTGAAGAAAATTGCTGGTGTTCTTTTGATCCTATTAGTACCACAGTCAGGCAGCTAGACTATTTACAGTTAGTGCAGTGCGTCCTGCTCACAGTGTTCAGCTAAAACTACAAGTTAGTGTGGTGCGTCCTCCTCACAGTGTTCAGCTAAACCTACAAGTAATTTTTTTGCAAGCTCTGCACAGTGTTCATCTAAAGCTACAAGTTAGTGCAGTGCGTCCTGCTCACAGTGTTCAGCTAAAACTACAAGTTAGTGTAGTGAGACCTCTGCACAGTGTTCATCCAAAGCTACAAGTTAGTGCAGTGCATCCTGCTCACAGTGTTCAGCTAAAACTACAAGTTAGTGTGGTGCGTCCTCCTCACAGTGTTCAGCTAAACCTACAAGTTATTTTTTTGCAAGCCCTGCACAGTGTTCATCTAAAGCCACAAGTTAGTGCAGTGCATCCTGCTCACAGTGTTCAGCTAAAACTACAAGTTAGTGTGGTGCGTCCTCCTCACAGTGTTCAGCTAAAACTACAAGTTAGTGCAGTGCGTCCTGCTCTCAGTGTTCAGCTAAAACTACAAGTTAGTGTAGTGAGACCTCTGCACAGTGTTCATCTAAAGCTACAAGTTAGTGCAGTGCGTCCTGCTCACAGCGTTCAGCTAAAACTACAAGTTAGTGTAGTGAGACCTCTGCACAGTGTTCATCTAAAGCTACAAGTTAGTGCAGTGCGTCCTGCTCACAGTGTTCAGCTAAACCTATAAGTTATTTTTTTGAGAGCTCTGCACAGTGTTCATCTAAAGCTACAAGTTAGTGCAGTGCGTCCTGCTCAGTGTTCAGCTAAAACTACAAGTTAGTGTAGTGAGTCCTCTGCACAGTATTCATCTAAAGCTACAAGTTAGCGCAGTGCGTCCTGCTCACAGTGTTCAGCTAGAACTACAAGTTAGTGTAGTGAGACCTCTGCACAGTGTTCATCTAAAGCTACAAGTTAGTGCAGTGCGTCCTGCTCACAGTGTTCAGCTAAAACTACAAGTTATTTTTTTGCGAGCTCTGCACAGTGTTCATCTAAAGCTACAAGTTAGTGCAGTGCGTTCTGCTCACAGTGTTCAGCTAAAATTACAAGTTAGTGTGGTGCATCCTCCTCACAGTGTTCAGCTAAAACTACAAGTTAGTGCAGTGCGTCCTGCTCACAGTGTTCAGCTAAAACTACAAGTTAGTGTAGTGAGACCTCTGCACAGTGTTCATCTAAAGCTACAAGTTAGTGCAGTGCGTCCTGCTCACAGTGTTCAGCTAAAACTACAAGTTAGTGTAGTGAGACCTCTGCACAGTGTTCATCTAAAGCTACAAGTTAGTGCAGTGCGTCCTGCTCACAGTGTTCAGCTAAAACTACAAGTTAGTGTGGTGCGTCCTCCTCACAGTGTTCAGCTAAACCTACAAGTAATTTTTTTGCAAGCTCTGCACAGTGTTCATCTAAAGCTACAAGTTAGTGTAGTGCGTCCTGCTCACAGTGTTCAGCTAAAACTACAAGTTAGTGTAGTGAGACCTCTGCACAGTGTTCATCTAAAGCTACAAGTTAGTGCAGTGCGTCCTGCTCACAGTGTTCAGCTAAAACTACAAGTTAGTGTGGTGCGTCCTCCTCACAGTGTTCAGCTAAACCTACAAGTTATTTTTTTGCAAGCCCTGCACAGTGTTCATCTAAAGCTACAAGTTAGTGCAGTGCGTCCTGCTCACAGTGTTCAGCTAAAACTACAAGTTAGTGTGGTGCGTCCTCCTCACAGTGTTCAGCTAAAACTACAAGTTAGTGCAGTGCGTCCTGTTCACAGTGTTCAGCTAAAACTACAAGTTAGTGTGGTGCATCCTCCTCACAGTGTTCAGCTAAAACTACAAGTTAGTGCAGTGCGTCCTGCTCTCAGTGTTCAGCTAAAACTACAAGTTAGTGTAGTGAGACCTCTGCACAGTGTTCATCTAAAGCTACAAGTTAGTGCAGTGCGTCCTGCTCACAGCGTTCAGCTAAAACTACAAGTTAGTGTAGTGAGACCTCTGCACAGTGTTCATCTAAAACTACAAGTTAGCGCAGTGCGTCCTGCTCACATTGTTCAGCTAAAACTACAAGTTAGTGTAGTGAGACCTCTGCACAGTGTTCATCTAAAGCTACAAGTTAGTGCAGTGCGTCCTGCTCACAGTGTTCAGCTAAACCTACAAGTTATTTTTTTGCGAGCTCTGCACAGTGTTCATCTAAAGCTACAAGTTAGTGCAGTGCGTCCTGCTCACAGTGTTCAGCTAAAACTACAAGTTAGTGTAGTGAGACCTCTGCACAGTATTCATCTGAAGCTACTAGTTAGTGCAGTGCGTCCTGCTCACAGTGTTCAGCTAAAACTACAAGTTAGTGCAGTGCATTCTCCTCACAGTGTTCAGCTAAACCTACAAGTTATTTTTTTGCGAGCTCTGCACAGTGTTCATCTAAAGCTACAAGTTAGTGCAGTGCGTTCTGCTCACAGTGTTCAGCTAAAACTACAAGTTAGTGTGGTGCATCCTCCTCACAGTGTTCAGCTAAAACTACAAGTTAGTGTAGTGCGTCCTGCTCACAGTGTTCAGCTAAAACTACAAGTTAGTGTGGTGCGTCCTCCTCCGAGTGTTCAGCTAAACCTACAAGTTATTTTTTTGCGAGCTCTGCACAGTGTTCAGCTAAAGCTACCTGTAAAAGGTTGGTGGTGTTTTCCTGATCCTATCACTACCGCAGGCAACTAAAAAAGCTACAAGTTAGTTTTTTGCGAGCTCTGCACATTGTTCAGCTAAAGCTACCTGTAGAAGGTTGGTGGTGTTCTCATACTACAGACAGGCAGTTGATTTTGCTAGCTGCAGTATCAGTACATATATATATATATATATATATATATATATATATATATATATATATATATATATATATATCAGCTTAGTGCAGCTACAGGCCGTTAGTATGTCTGGAAGGCCAAGAAGGAGAGGCAGACAGTCACAAGCCAATAAGAGAGGGCAAGCAGGCTCTGTGTCTAGTGCTGGTCATGGAGACGGTGCATCCTCATCAGCACGTGGCCGTGGGACACGCTTGGCCTTTTTTTCGGCAGCTGGCCGTGTTGAGCCGCAACATGTGGAAGACTTGGTCGAGTGGATGACCAAGCCGTTCTCATCCTCCTCATCCTCTCTCACCCATGCTCAGGGTACTTTGGCAAAGCAGCGGCCTCTTCCCTCGGCTCAATGTCATCAGTGACTCCTTCCCTAGCCCCACCATGTCCTCCGGAGGAGTCCCTCAAACTGTTTGACCACAGTGTTGGGTACATGCTCCAGGAGGATGCCCAGCGTTTGGAAGGCTCTGATGATGATACTGAGCTCGATGAAGGCAGTAACATGAGCACGGACAGAGGGGGTGCCCAAGAAGGACAGCAATCTGGCAGTCATGCTCCCCCTGCTGCAGCATGCTGCCAGGTTTGTTTCAGTGATGAGGAGGGAGGGGATTATGAGGTCACTGACTCAACGTGGGTGCCTGATAGGAGAGAGGAGGAGGAGGAGGAGGCGGCACATCACCAACGAGGCAGGATGCCCTCCAGGGGCCAGCCTAAGGGCAGCACATTGACTGCATCACACCCAAAGCTCCACATGTGCAGGACGCTGCAGTCTCTGCGCGTTATTCAAAAAGTTCTTTGGTGTGGGCCTTTTTTGAGACGAGTGCATCAGATCGCACCACTGCTATTTGCAACATATGTCTCAAGCGTATCTTGCGTGGCCAAAACACCTCCCGCTTGGGTACCACATGCTTGACCAGACATATGTTGACCTGCCATGCAGTTCGTTGGCAAGTGTATCTAAAAGACCCACACCAAAGAACAAAGAGGACCTCTCCTTGCTCCTCATCAGCTGAGATCTCCAACCCCACTATACCTTCAGTCCTCTCTGAGACCTGCACTGAGAGGAATGAAGGTGTAGAATTAGGTGTGTCACAGCCAAGTACTTGTGGGCAATCTGCTTTTGGTACACCGACGTCAGATTGAACCAGGCAAATTTCCCTGCCCCAGCTGCTGCACCGTCGAAAGAAGTTCGCTCCCAGCCATCCACATGCCCAGCGGTTGAATGCTAGCTTGGCAAAATTGCTAGCACATCAACTGCTGCCTTTTCAGTTGGTAGACTCTGCCCCCTTCCGTGAGTTTGTGGAATGTGCGGTTCCTCAGTGGCAGGTACCCAAACGCCACTTTTTCTCACAGAAGGCGATTCCAGCTCTCTACCGGCACGTGGAAGGCAATGTCCATGCCTCGCTGGACAGGGTGGTCAGCAGTAAGGTGCATATTACCGCTGACTCATGGTCCAGCAGGCATGGACAGGGACGTTACCTAAGTTTCACAGCGCAATGGGTGACTCTGCTGGCAGCTGGGAAGGATGCAGGACAAGGTGCAGTAGTGTTGGAGGTTGTTCTGCCACCACGCCTCCAAAATGCCACTACTAATGATTGTGACACACCTCTCTCCTCCACCCCCTCCTCTTCTCCTTCCTCCATGGCCTCTTCCTGTGCTTTGTCCTCGGAACCAGCGGTGCTCCGTAGCCGTTCAAGGGGCTACGCAAGTATGCAGGCCAAAAGATGCCATGCGGTGCTTGAGCTGGTGTGTTTGGGGGACAGGAGCCACACTGGGGCAGAGGTTCTGTCAGCTCTGCAGGGGCAGATTCTGAGTTGGTTGACGCCATGCCAACTTAAGGCAGGAATGGTGGTTTGCGACAATGGCACCAACCTCCTCTCTGTCCTTCGACAGGGACAAATGACCCATGTGCCCTGTTTGGCTCACGTCCTTAACTTGGTGGTGCAGCGGTTCTTGGGCAGGTACCCGGGCTTACAGGATGTCCTGAGGCAGGCCAGGAAAGTCTGTGTGCATTTCCGCCGATCATATAATGCCAGTGCTCGGCTGGCGGACCTCCAAAAGGAGTTTAACCTGCCCAAGAACCGCCTAATCTGTGACATGCCCACCAGGTGGAACTCAACGTTGGCCATGCTGCAGCGGCTGCAAACGCAGCAGAGGGCCATCAATGAGTACCTGTGCGACTATGGCACCAGGACAGGGTCAGGGGAGCTTGTTTTTTTTTTCCCACGCCAGTGGGCCATGATCAGGGATGCATCCACTGTCCTGTCACCATTTGAGGAGGCCACGAGGATGGTGAGCAGTGACAGTGCATGCATCAGTGACACTGTCCCCCTTGTCCACCTGTTGGAGCACACGCTGCGTGGAATAATGGACAGGGCACTTGAGGCAGAACTGAGGCAGGAAGAGGAGGACTTCCTTAGCTCTCAAGGCCCCCTTTATCCAGACAGTGTTCCTGCGTGCCTGCCGATCACACAGGAAGAGGACGAGGAGGAATAGGAGGAGGAGGAGGAAGATTGTGTCAGTATGGAGGTGGAGTCTGGCACTCAGCATCAGCAGCAGTCTTTAAGGGATCAGTCCCAAGAAACACATGGACTTGTACGTGGCTGGGAGGAGGTGGCTGCGGACCATGTCGTCCTTAGTGACCCAGAGGACTCCGGACCGAATGCCTCAGCAAACCTACGCTGCATGGCCTCCCTGATCCTGCAAAGCCTGCGTAAGGATCCTCGTATTCGTGGTATCAAGGAGAAGGACCAATACTGGCTGGCAACCCTGCTTGATCCACGTTACAAGGGTAAGGTTGCAGACCTTATCTTGCCATCACAGAGGGAGCAGAGGATGAAACATCTTCGGGAGGCCATGCAGAAAGGTCTGTGCAACGCGTTCCCAGAGACTGGGAGGTTACAAACTCCTGTTTCTGGACAACGTGTTGCTGAGGCTTTAGTCAGTCAAAGAAGGAGCGGTGGAGAAGGTGGCCGTCTGACCGATGCGTTCAGACAATTTTTTCGTCCGCAGCCCCAAGGTATGATCAGTTCCAGCAACCATCGCCAACGTCTGTTTTACATGGTGCAGGAATACCTAGGGGCAAGATCTGACTTGGACACCTTTCCCACCGAAAATCCTCTGGGTTACTGGGTCTTGAGGATGGATCACTGGCCAGAGCTTGCACAGTATGCAATTGAGCTACTGGCCTGTCCTGCATCCAGCGTTCTTTTGGAACGCACATTCAGTGCTGCTGGAGGCTTTGTAACCGATCACAGGGTGCATCTGTCCACTGACTCGGTCGATCGACTGACCTTCATAAAAATGAATCAGTCTTGGATCACCACCAGCTACCAAGCACCTGATGCTGATGTAACCGAATCATTTTTTTCAGATCCCTTCAAAGACTGCCTATGCTGATGCTGAGTGACTATCCCTGAGTAATTATCCTCTTCCTCCTCAATGATCACGCTGATAGCTTGTAAGAACATTTTTGGTTCTGGGCGCCACCACCAGTGCCTAAGGCCCAATTTTTCAGCCCCTGTTTAACAGGAGCGTGTAATTACAATTTTTGATGCAATACTTTGCAGCAGGGCTCATTTCTGCGTTCCAACTAGAGTATCTGTGAGGGGTTGCAGTGTTGTGGCACCAGCACCAGTGCCTAAGGCCCAATTTTTCAGCCCCTGTTTAACAGGGGCGTGTAATTACAATTTTTGATGCAATACTTTGCAGCAGGGCTCGTTTCTGCGTTGCAACTAGAGTGTCTGTGAGGACTTACAGTGTTGTGGCACCAGCACCACCACCAAAGGCCCAATTTTTCTGCCCTTGTTCAACAGGGGCATGTAATTACAATTCTTGATCTAATATTTCACTGCAGGGCCCATTTCTGCACCCACCAAGAGCGAGTGAGTACTTACAGTGTTGTGGCACCAGCACCACCACCACCACCACCAAAGGCCCAATTTTTCTGCCCTTGTTCAACAGGGGCATGTAATTACAATTCTTGATCTAATATTTCACAGCAGGGCCCATTTCTGCGCCCACCAAGAGTGAGTGAGGACTTACAGTGTTGTGGCACCAGCACCAAAGGCCCAATTTTTCTGCCCCTGCTCAACAGGGGCATGTAATTACAATTATTGATCTAATATTTCACAGCAGGGCCCTGTGAGGGCTTATAGTGTTGTGGCCACAACAACACCTAAGGCCCAAATTTCTGCTGAGTATATAGGGCAGGCCCCTACTTTCAAACATCTAACTTACAAATGACTCCTACTTGCAAATGGAAGGAGACACCAGGAAGTGAGATGAAATCTACCCCTAGGAAGAGAAATTCTCTCCTGTAAGAGTTAATATGGGAAAAACATTTCTCCTTTTCATTGATGCTTTCCAATCCTTGTACCACAAAAAAACCCCACATTTTCAAAAAACATTTGTCATTGGGACAAAAAGTGAGGTGAAATCTTCTGAAGAGGAGGACAGACAGCAAAACAAATGTCACAAGGGTGATAACCTATGTTTTCCAAAAAGCTTAAAAAAGATTTTTTGGCTGGAGCTAAACACGTTAAAAATGTACCCGTTCAAAATTACAAACAGATTCTACTTAACAACAAACCTACAGTCCCTGTCTTGTTTGCACCGCCTGTATACTGCTGTTCAGAGTATATAGGGCCTGGTGGCCCCACAATTTTCCTTATTTTATTTTGGGTGCAGGGTTCCCCTTAATATCCATACAAGACCCAAAGGGCCTGGTAATGGACTGGGGGGTACCCATGCCGTTTGTCTCACTGATTTTCATCCATATTGCCAGGACCCGACATTACATTAAACCCACAAGCAGTTTTAAATGAGATTTTTTCCTTTAAAAATGATATTTTGTGCAGGGACTGTTCTAAACACGGGAAACACGGGCCACTTTACAGGCATACCATAGACACACCCCAGGTACGATATTTAAAGGAATATTTCACTTTTTTTTTTACTTTAAGCATCATTAAAATCACTGCTCCCGAAAAAAACGTCCGTTTTTAAAAGTTTTTTTTGCATTGCTACATGTCCCCTGGGGCAGGACCCAAACCCTTTTTAGGACAATACCATGCAAATTAGCCTTTAAAATGAGCACTTTTGATTTTGAACATTCGAGTCCCATAGACGTCAATGGGGTTCTAACGTTCGTGCAAATTTTCGGTCCGTTAGCAGGTTCTGGTGCGAACCGAACCGGGGGTTATTCGGCTCATCCCTATCTGCAGCCCCAAGGTCTGATCGGTTCAAGCAACCATCGCCAATGTCTGTTGTACATGGTGCAGGAATACCTAGGGGCAAGATCAGACTTGGAGACCTTTCCAACCGAAAATCCACTGGGTTACTAGGTCTTGAGGATGGATCAATGGCCATAGCTTGCAGAGTATGCAATTGAGCTACTGGGCTGTCCTGCATCAATCGTTCTTTTGGAACGCACATTCAGTGCCACTGGAGGCTTTGTAACCAATCACAGAGTGCGCCTGTCCACCGACTCGGTTGATCGTCTCACCTTCATAAAAATGAATAAAGTCTTGGATCACCAGCTACCAAGCACCTGATGCTGATGTAACCGAATAATTTTTTTATCAATGCGAGATCCCTTGAAGACTGCCAATGCTGATGCTGAGTGACTATCCTGTTATGCTCAGTGACTATTCTATTCCTCCTCAATGTTCATGTTGATAGCTTCTAAGAACATTTTTGGTTCTGGGCACCACCACCAGTGGCTAAGGCCCGATTTTTCTGCCCCTGTTTAACAGGGGCATGTAATTACAATTTTAGCTGTAATATTTTGCAGCAGGGCTCATTCCTGCGCTCAACAAGAGTATCTGTGAGGGGTTGCAGTGTTGTGGCACCACCACCAATGCCTAAGGCCAAATTTAACAGGGGCATGTAAATGTAATTACAGCAGAAAAAAAAGAAAAGGGGATTGGAGTGAGGCAGGTCACTGAATGGATACCTTATTCAAATCATTTATAAAATTATTTATTAATAACAAATCATGTTATAGAGAGTGTCAGTTAGTAAATATAGGACACAATGTACTATGATATACTTGTAAGAATATATAATTGTTATACAGAGTAAGGTAAAACATAATCAGCATTACAGTTACATAAAAACACTTATCCATTCATAAAAATTCAATGAATATAAAGGATTGCTCATGGTGAGCCAAACTTGTTTAGTAGGGATGAGCTGAACACCCCCCCTGTTTGAAGAAATTGGGAATGTATCATCGCATAGTGGTCATGCGGATACAGGGTACGTATATGTGCCGCGTCTAATATAAATTGTTTAGAGGACATAAAAGTGTGGGCAGGCACCAAGACTTTGTAGGCACAATAAGGATACTAAAATCATAAAAGGTCTGATTTTTATTTCAAAAATAATATATTAAAAGCGGGGAAAGACAAAAATAGGATAAAAACTGAGTATAGTATACATCATTTACAGAATATGCACTCCATACACAATATATCAAGAGACAACGGAACTACAGGATCAGTAAGGGACACACAGACAACTTATTGATCTATATAGTTACAGTACATATCGTTGAATCAAACGCCATGTGATGGTGGTGGTCAAAAATTCTGTATAAACTTATAAGCTCGACATGTTGCGCGCCTTAGCGCTTCCTCAGGAGCATGCAATACGATAACTGTAATGAATAGTACATTATTAACATCATTTCCAAAATATTTTTGTATGTGTATAATATGGTATAAACACTTCCATATAGGTCAACAGATAATACATGGGGACCGCTTGAAAAGAACCCCCCCTGTTTGGTTCGCACCAGAACTTGCGAACAGGCAAAAAATTTGTTCGAACACGCGAACACCGTTAAAGTCTATGGGACACGAACATGAATAATCAAAAGTGCTCATTTTAAAGGCTTATATGCAAGTTATTGTCATAAAAAGTGTTTGGGGACCTGGGTCCTGCCCCAGGGGACATGGATCAATGCAAAAAAAAGTTTTAAAAAGGGCAGTTTTTTCGGGAGCAGTGATTTTAATAATGCTTAAAGTGAAACAATAAAAGTGCAATATTCCTTTAAATTTCGTACCTGGGGGGTGTCTATAGTATGCCTGTAAAGGGGCGCACGTTTCCAGTGTTTAGAACAGTCTGACAGCAAAATGACATTTCAAAGGAAAAAAAGTCATTTAAAACTACTCACGGCTATTAATGAATTGCCGGTCCGACAATACACATAAAAGTTCATTGATAAAAACGGCATGGGAATTCCCCACAAGGGAACCCCGAACCAAATAAAAAAAAAAAAAATGACGTGGGTGTCCCCCTAAATTCCATACCAGGGGGACCCCACGCCATTTTTTTTTTATTTTGGCCGGGGTTCCCCTTAATATCCATACCAAACCTGAAGGGCCTGGTATGGAATTTAGGGGGACCCCCACGTCATTTTTTTTTCTTTTAAATTTGGTTCGGGGTTCCCTTGTGGGGAATTCCCATGACGTTTTTATCAATGAACTTTTATGTGTATTGTCGGACCGGCAATTCATTAATAGCCGTGAGTAGTTTTAAATGACTTTTTTTCCTTTGAAATGTCATTTTGCTGTCAGACTGTTCTAAAGACAGGAAACGTGCGCCCCTTTACAGGCATACTATAGACACCCCCCAGGTACGAAATTTAAAGGAATATTGCACTTTTATTGTTTCACTTTAAGCATTATTAAAATCACTGCTCCCGAAAAAACGTCCCTTTTTAAAACTTTTTTTTGCATTGATCCATGTCCCCTGGGGCAGGACCCAGGTCCCCAAACACTTTTTATGACAATAACTTGCATATAAGCCTTTAAAATGAGCACTTTTGATTATTCATGTTCGTGTCCCATAGACTTTAACGGTGTTCGCGTGTTCGAACAAATTTTTTGCCTGTTCGCAAGTTCTGGTGCGAACCAAACAGGGGGGGTGTTCAGCTCATCCCTACTAAACAAGTTTGGCTCACCATGAGCAATCCTTTATATTCATTGAATTTTTATGAATGGATAAGTGTTTTTATGTAACTGTAATGCTGATTATGTTTTACCTTACTCTGTATAACAATTATATATTCTTACAAGTATATCATAGTACATTGTGTCCTATATTTACTAACTGACACTCTCTATAACATGATTTGTTATTAATAAATAATTTTATAAATGATTTGAATAAGGTATCCATTCAGTGACCTGCCTCACTCCAATCCCCTTTTCTTTTTTTTTTCTGCTGTAATTACATTTACATGCCCCTGTTAAATTTGGCCTTAGGCATTGGTGGTGGTGCCACAACACTGCAACCCCTCACAGATACTCTTGTTGAGCGCAGGAATGAGCCCTGCTGCAAAATATTACAGCTAAAATTGTAATTACATGCCCCTGTTAAACAGGGGCAGAAAAATCGGGCCTTAGCCACTGGTGGTGGTGCCCAGAACCAAAAATGTTCTTAGAAGCTATCAACATGAACATTGAGGAGGAATAGAATAGTCACTGAGCATAACAGGATAGTCACTCAGCATCAGCATAGGCAGTCTTCAAGGGATCTCGCATTGATAAAAAAATTATTCGGTTACATCAGCATCAGGTGCTTGGTAGCTGGTGATCCAAGACTTTATTCATTTTTATGAAGGTGAGACGATCAACCGAGTCGGAGGACAGGCGCACTCTGTGATTGGTTACAAAGCCTCCAGTGGCACTGAATGTGCGTTCCAAAAGAACGATTGATGCAGGACAGCCCAGTAGCTCAATTGCATACTCTGTAAGCTATGGCCATTGATCCATCCTCAAGACCTAGTAACCCAGTGGATTTTCGGTTGGAAAGGTCTCCAAGTCTGATCTTGCCCCTGCACCATGTACAACAGACATTGGCGATGGTTGCTTGAACCGATCAGACCTTGGGGCTGCGGATAGGGATGAGCCGAATACCCCCCGGTTCGATTCGCACCAGAACCTGCTAACGGACCGAAAATTTGCACGAACGTTAGAACCCCATTGACGTCTATGGGACTCGAACGTTCAAAATCAAAAGTGCTCATTTTAAAGGCTAATTTGCATGGTATTGTCCTAAAAAGGGTTTGGGGACCCGGGTCCTGCCCCAGGGGACATGTAGCAATGCAAAAAAAACTTTTAAAAATGGCCGTTTTTGCGGGAGCAGTGATTTTAATGATGCTTAAAGTAAAAAAAAAAGTGAAATATTCCTTTAAATATCGTACCTGGGGTGTGTCTATAGTATGCCTGTAAAGTGGTCCGTGTTTCCCGTGTTTAGAACAGTCCCTGCACAAAATGTCATTTTTTAAAGGAAAAAATCTCATTTAAAACTGCTTGTGGGTTTAATGTAATGTCGGGTCCTGGCAATATGGATGAAAATCAGTGAGACAAACGGCATGGGTACCCCCCAGTCCATTACCAGGCCCTTTGGGTCTTGTATGGATATTAAGGGGAACCCTGCACCCAAATTAAAATAAGGAAAGTTGTGGGGCCACCAGGCCCTATATACTCTGAACAGCAGTATACAGGCGGTGCAAACAAGACAGGGACTGTAGGTTTGTTGTTAAGTAGAATCTGTTTGTCATTTTGAACGGGTACATTTTTAACGTGTTTAGCTCCAGCCAAAAAATCTTTTTTAAGCTTTTTGGAAAACATAGGTTATCACCCCTGTGACATTTGTTTTGCTGTCTGTCCTCCTCTTCAGAAGATTTCACCTCACTTTTTGTCCCAATGACAAATGTTTTTTGAAAATGTGGGGTTTTTTGTGGAACAAGGATTGGAAAGCATCAGTGGAAAGGAGAAATGTTTTTCCCATATTAACTCTTACAGGAGAGAATTTCCCTTCCGAGGGGTAGATTTCATCTCACTTCCTGTTGTCTCCTTCCGTTTGCAAGTAGGAGTCGTTTGTAAGTTAGATGTTTGAAAGTAGGGGCCTGCCCTATATACTCAGCAGAAATTTGGGCCTTAGGTGTTGTTGTGGCCACAACACTATAAGCCCTCACAGGGCCCTGCTGTGAAATATTAGATCAATAATTGTAATTACATGCCCCTGTTGAGCAGGGGCAGAAAAATTGGGCCTTTGGTGCTGGTGGTGGTGCTGGTGCCACAACACTGTAAGTCCTCACTCACTCTTGGTGGGCACAGAAATGGGCCCTGCTGTGAAATATTAGATCAAGAATTGTAATTACATGCCCCTGTTGAACAAGGGCAGAAAAATTGGGCCTTTGGTGGTGGTGGTGGTGCTGGTGCCACAACACTGTAAGTACTCACTCGCTCTTGGTGGGTGCAGAAATGGGCCCTGCTGTGAAATATTAGATCAAGAATTGTAATTACATGCCCCTGTTGAACAAGGGTAGAAAAATTGGGCCTTTGGTGGTGGTGCTGGTGCCACAACACTGTAAGTCCTCACAGACACTCTAGTTGGAACGCAGGAACGAGCCCTGCTGCAAAGTATTGCATCAAAAATTGTAATTACACGCCCCGAGCACGCAACCTGGCAGGCCACAGGAAAAGAGGGGGGACGAGAGAGCACCCCCCCTCCCTCCTGAACTGTACCAGGCCACATGCCCTCAACATTGGGAGGGTGCTTTGGGGTAGCCCCCATAACACCTTGTCCCCACCGTGCCCGGTGGTTGTGGGGGTCTGCGGGTGGGGGGCTTATCGGAATCTGAAAGCCCCCTTTAACAAGGGGACCCCCAGATCCCGGTCCTCCCCCTGTGTGAAATGGTAAGGGGGTACCTACTATTTCACAAAAAACTGTCAAAAATGTTAAAAATGACAAGAGACAGTTTTTGACAATTTCTTTATTTAAATGCTTCTTCTTTCTTCTATCTTCTTTCTCCTCTCTTCTTTCTTCTATCTTCTATCTTCCTTTGGTTTCTTCCTCCATCTTCTTCTTCTGGTTCTTCTGGTTCTTCCTCTGGTGTTCTCGTCCGGCATCTTCCTCCGTGGCATCTTCTTCCCTTCTTCTCCTCGGGCCGCTCCACCTCCATGATGGCATGGAGGGAGGCTCCCGCTGTGTGACGCTTCTCCTCTTCTGACGGTTCTTAAATAACGGGGGCGGAGCCACTGGTGACTCCGTCCCCCTCTGACGCACGGGGACTTGACGGGACTTCCCTGTGGCTTTCCCCATGACATCAGAAGGTGACCCCGCCCCCCTCTGATGTCACAGGGAATGCCACAGGGAAGTCCCCATCAAGTCCCTCTGCGTCAGAGGGGATGGGGTCACCAGGTTGCCCCGCCCCCCCGTTATTCAAGAACCGTCAGAAGAGGAGAAGCGTCACACAGCGGGAGCCTCCCTCCATGCCATCATGGACGCGGAGTGGCCTGAGGAGAAGAAGGGAAGAAGATGCTGCCGAGGAAGATGCCGGACGAGAACACAGGAGGAAGAACCAGAAGAAGAAGAAGATGGAGGAAGAAACTGAAGGAAGATAGAAGATAGAAGAAAGAAGATAGAAGATAGAAGATAGAAGAAAGAAGATGCATTTAAATAAAGGAATTGTCAAAAACTGTCTCTTGTCATTTTTAACATTTTTGACAGTTTTTTTGTGAAATGGTAGGGGTACTTTTGTACCCCCTTACCATTTCACACAGGGGGGAGGGCCGGAATCTGGGGGTCCTCTTGTTAAAGGGGGCTTCCAGATTCCGATAAGCCCCCCGCCCACAGACCCCCACAACCACCGGGCAAGAGTTGTGGGGATGAGGCCCTTGTCCCCATCAACATGGGGACAAGGTCTTTTGGGGGCTACCCCAAAGCACCCTCCCAATGTTGAGGGCATGTGGCCTGGTACGGTTCAGGAGGGGGGGCGCTCTCCCATCCCCCCCTCTTTTCCTGCGGCCTGCCAGGTTGCGTGCTCAGATAAGGGTCTGGTATGGATTTTTGGGGGGACCCCACACCATTTTTTTTTAATTTTGGCGCGGGGTTCCCCTTAAAATTCATACCAGACCTGAAGGGTCTGGTATAGATTTTGAGGGGGACCCCACACCATTTTTAAAAAAAATTTTGGCCGGAGTTCCCCTTAATATCCATACCAGACCTGAAGGGCCTGGTATGGAATTTAGGGGGACCCCCCACGTAATTTTTTTTTTTAATTTTGGTTCAGGGTTCCCCTGTGAGGAATTCCCATGCCGTTTTTATCAATGAACTTTTATGTGTGTTGTCGGACCGGCAATTCATTAATAGCCGCAAGTTTTCCTTTGAAATGTCATTTTACTGTCAGACTGTTCTAAACACGGGAAACATGCGCCCCTTTACAGGCATACTATAGACACCCCCCAGGTACAAAATTTAAAGGAATATTACACTTTTATTGTTTAACTTTAAGCATTATTAAAATCACTGCTCCCGAAAAAACGTCTGTTTTTAAAACTTTTTTTTGCATTGATCCTTGTCCCCTGGGGCAGGACCCAGGTCCCCAAACACTTTTTATGACAATAACTTGCATTTAAGCCTTTAAAATTAGCATTTTTTATTTCTCCCATAGACTTTTAAAGGGTGTTCCGCGGCTTTCGAATTTGCCGCGAACACCCCAAATTGTTCGCTGTTCGATGAACGGGCGAACAGCCAATGTTCGAACTCAAAGCTCATCCCTATTGTTTAGGCATCAGTTCGATGTAACTCAACTTGTCTAGGCATCAGTTCGATGTAATTCGACACACATTTCATGGATCATGCCAATCAAGAGTAAAATGCTCTGAAATTAAATCAATAATATCTATAAATATAGGATATCCTTTAAACGGAGAACAATCTCTCAAAAAAAAAGTGTGTAACTTACAATACGGCCCAATGGTGGCACCCAACCTTAAATCCTAGGAAAGACAGGGGACAAGGATGATCATCTCCCCCGGGGCTGAGGTGGGGAGTCCCATCCAAGCCAGAGACAGCAAACAGGTGAAGACCAGGCGACCATGTCACGACCATGTGAATCTAGTGTATGTTTAACAGTCCACACACTGCTCTGCAGAAGTATAAAAATAAAACCAAGTGAAATAAAAGTATTCATTAATGAGATAAACCTATACCTGTGAGTGAAGTGATGAATGGTGGTGATTGCTGTAATAATATGAAGCATATTAGCTGAAAAACTACAGCCAGAGAAAGTGTGTGTGTGTGTGTACATGTACCAACAAAAGATGAAACCAAAAAACAAAACAAAAAAACAAAAAAACAGAACCACCAAATAATGGTGGACTGTATAGTGGAACTAACAATCAACCCCAAAAAATGTTGTATACAGGTTGGGGGGCAGGGTTTTGCCTCCTATGCATCGGCATCATGATTGAATGCCCTGCTCAGTGCATTAACTTGCCTGAGCATTGAACAGATTCCCTCTTTCCATCTAATTGGGGCTCATGATGTTGGTGGGGACCTGCCCTTTGCCAGGGATTTAAGCTGCTTAGGCTGGCCGGCTGACCATTTCACTTGGACCATTTACACAAGTAGTATTTCAGGGATGCCTAGGGCCACAGAGCCACACATAAGGTAATTAAGGTTTACTCATATTCACTACAACATTTTTTTGGGTTGCTTGTTAGTTCCACTATACAGTCCACCATTATTTGGTGGTTCTGTTTTTTCGGTTTTGTTTTTTTGTTTTTTTTTGTTTTTGACATGACTGATTTCTGATTGGGACTCTAAAACAAAGTTAATACTGCAGCTGCAGGAACAGATTCACAGGACTCATCCACTGTGTTTAAAATGTCCGTTCAGTGTCAAAATGTATTATTACATGTTATTTTATACATAGATAAGAAAGGTATGGTGTGAGATGTTATTAAAAACTAACAAATAGAAATATGTTATTAAATGCTAACAAATAGAAATATATTATTAAACGCTAGCGAATGGAACAATTGCAAAAACAAAACATTGAGAAGGGAGGGGGGAGTAGAGAGCGTTTAGTAGGAGAAGTGTCTGTGTGTTAGGTGAAGGTTACAGAACACATTTCAACAGTGAGAACAAAATGGAGTCTCTTGTGCTTAAATGAACAGTACAGTGAATGTCCATGTCATTTCCCCCCTTTTGTTTATTTGACACCATTCTTCTCCACGTTACATTCACCCGATTGCTGGTAACTCCTGTTACATTGGCGCAGAGAGACAGCGTCCTGTTTAGCTCTATCTTAGCTTTCTCACAATAATGGGTTCATCAGGGCTGGTGGTACATTTGTTGGTACAGCGGGTAGTCACACAGAGGCATAGCCTGATGAGGAATTAAATAACAAATATGAGAAATAGTAACATCACAATGTAAGCGCCTAGTTTCTGTAACCATGTTGCTATGCCATATAAAAAGTCACCAAAAACCTCCTAAACCCTGAAAGGGGTTCCATCCATCTTTAGCAATATCTCTGGCCTTATTCTGTAGTTCTCTTATCTTAGCAAGATGCCCTTTAATAATGTCCTCATTATCAGAAATGTATATACAACAGTCAGTGTGAAGTACCTTGCACATCCCACCTTGAGCTACAGTGAGATCATTTAGCGTTAATCTGTGCTCTAATACTACTTTTTTAAGCTGGGCCATTTCTTAATTTAATAAACCTATATCAGTGGTAGTAAGGTTAATAATCTCATCTACAATTCTAGTATAATTATTTATTCTTTTCATTGCTTCAATTCCCCATCCGGTCCAGGAAGTGAACCATGACCATGTCATGTCGCCTTCAGTGAACAGCTCTCTTTTGAACACTAAAGGGTATTCTGGACTTTGATTTGGTCGGACTGTATCTTTGCGAACAGCCAAAGCAGGTGCTAACTTCCCAATATAACATGTACCTGTAACATTAGTAGGAAGCCAGGCGTAAGCTTTATTTCCACATATATAATATAACCCTCTACGTATGGATGGTATGCTTGCTCCTAAAAAACTGGAAGCAATAACATGGAATCTCAGGTAACCAATATTTTCACATATTGGAAACTGTGAGCAATTTGTACTATAAAGGGTTCTATTTAGTTCTGGATCTGGGATATAATAATATTGACCATAGTTTCCTCCATAATCTGTAATTTTTTGCTCCGGTGCAATCTGAATTGCCCAACCGTGTACATTTAGTGTTAAGTGGGCATGTAATGTTTAAACAAATCTGTGGAGTGTTTATCTGTTTTAAAACCATCAAAGTTACTGATCTGTGCTCATTAGCTGTGGAGACTATGTATGAGCCATTTATTCTGGTCCTGTTTAGATCAGTGAATTTGAGAGGCATTGCTATCATGGGTATTGTTCCTGTTTGGGGATGTAAGTGAGAACACACCCAGCAGTTACTAGCGTTGCTATGGTTTGCATACAATTTCAACATTTGGATGAAAGGGTTATTTTTCCATGTCTCAGTTCTCACAAAACAACAAAAAGAAAAGAAACATCATCACAATTTTTTCAAAGGATATCATCACTTCAGTATTTTCTTGCAGTGACTTGAATCCAGGTGGGCTTTCTTTTCAACTTGACAGCCGAATCGGTTGTCAAAAGCACCAAATATGGTCCGTCCAAATAAAATCTCATTTATTTGGAAAAATAAAAATAAAAATAAAAATAAAATCTCATAGGGGGACAGCCCATGTGGTTGTTTAGGGGTAGTTCGCACAGAATATAGGGCTAATGGCAAAGCTTCTACCCATCCTTTTCCTGTATCTGCTTTAAGTTTTGCACATCTGTTTTTCAAAATTCCATTAAGTCTCCCAACTGTACCACTACTTTGTGGACGATAAGGTGTATGGAAAGCTTGCTGTATGTGAAGGGCTTCCATTGCCTCTTTCATTACTTCCCCAGTAAAATGGGTTCCTCTGTCACTCTCAATAGTTTCAGGAACTCCATATCTACAAATATATCATTCAAAATTTTCTTTGCTGTTGTTTTTGCATTTGCTTTAGCTACTGGCCAGCTCTCGGGCCAACCTGAGAACATGTCAATACACACTAAAGCGAACTCATAGGTGCCTATTCTGGGCATCTGAATGTAGTCTATTTGAATTCTTTGGAAAGGGAAATCTGGCTTAGGAGAATGCTTTTGGGGAACATGGACAGGCCTCCCTGCATTGTACAGAGCACAAGTGAGACATAAAGCACAAAACCTGGCTGCAAATGCACTAAATCCAGGTGCTATCCAATAGCAGTCAGTAAATGCCATCATAGCGCCCTTAGCAAGATGACTGACGCCATGTGGCAGTTGTGCTAAAATTGGGTAAAAACTCCTGGGTAGACACCACCTGTTGTCAGCGCTCCACAGGCCCTGCTGATTTTGGGTAGCATTATATTTGATCCACTTATCCTTCTCTTCATCAGGAGCCTGGTTCTGCAACTGAATTAGAGTTTCTACATCCCACTGCTCTTAATGAGGGGAATCTGTCCCCGCTACCTGGATGACCCCTACAGTGGGTGTGACTCCAAATGCCAGGGCAGCATCCTTTGCCGCTTGGTCCGCTAAAGCATTTCCTCTGGCTGTCATGTAATTTCCCCTTGCATGCCCTTTTACCTTCAAGATGGCAACTTCTGTTGGTTTCTGAAAGGCCTCAAATAGCCGCTCTATGAGTTTTGCATGTCTCATTGGCTTCCCTGCACTAGTCAGAAAGTTCCGTGCTTTCCAAATAGGCCCAAAATTGTGAGCTATTCCAAATGCATATCTGCTGTCAGTGTAAATGTTTCCCCTTTGATTCCCTAGGAGATTACATGCTTTGACTGCAGCACACAACTCCGCTTCCTGTGCTGACATCTGGGGCGTCAATGCTTTCTGGTGTAAAATGGTGTCTGTAGTGGTTACAGCAAACCCTGTGTGTGGCTGACCATCATCAGTGTAAAATCTGGAACCATCTACGAATAAGTATGTGTCACAATCTGATAAAGGCTCATCTTTTGGTGGTATGACAGAGGCCCTTTCTACCTCCATCAGAGCCATACAATCATGAGAAAAACTCTCAGGTTCTACATCAGTACCATTTGTTGCATCTTCCTCAACAATTATAGGAAGAAGAGTAGCCGGATTTAAAGTAACACATCGTTTGATTGTTAAATTCAATGGAGCAAAAAGAGCAGACTGGTACTTGTCAAATCTACTGGCAGACACATGTCTGGTATTTACTTGATTCATGATTTCCTGTACTGCATGTGGCACATACAGGATCAGAGCAGAATCTAGTACAAGCTCAGTTACTTTGTCTAGCAGCAAAATGCAGGCTGCTATGGCTCGCATACAACTGGGGGAGCCTTTGATGACAGGGTCTAATGAGGCTAATACATACATCACAGGCCTCTGTTTGTCTCCATGTAACTGGGTGAGTATACCTGCAGCAAATCCATTGACTTCATGACAGAACAACGAGAAAGTCTTAGTATAGTCAGGAAGTCCAATGGCGGAAGCTTCAGACAAAATTTTAATAAGCTCCTTCATCTGCAATTCATTGTCCCATATGAGTTTGAAATGGTTTCTAGTGGTAGCCTCATATAGAGGAGCCATAAGTTCTGATGCATTTGGAATCCAGTCCCTACAATATCCCACTAACCCCAGGAAGGCACGTAGTTGCCGTACATTTCTTGGCTTTTCAAAGTTTTGTAGAGTTTAAACTCGATCTGGTTTTAGGTGATGGATTCCATGTGAAATGCAGTGACCCAGGAAGATCACTTTCTCTTGGCAGTATTGTAGCTTATCTTTGCTAACTTTGTTGTTACTGTTATAGAGAAACATGAGAAGGCTTACTGTTTCTCTGCTACAAATGTCCTTTGTATCAGAACAAATAAGCAAATCGTCTATGTACTGAAGCAAAACTATGTTTGGGTGTGAGGGGGACCATTGGTCCAATACTTGCTTTAACGCAGTATTATATTCAGAGGGGCTATTTACACAGCCTTGGGGCAATCTTGTCCATCCTAACTTTTGGGCATCATGGGTAAATGAAAAAAGGTGCCAGCAATCTGAATGCAGGGGCACCGAAAAGAAAGCATTTGCAAGATCAATCACTGTAAACCAGGTGCTGGAGGCAGGTATTCCACTTAGTAAAGTGTGGGGGCTGGGCACGATCGGGGTATCAATTATATTGTTAATGGCTCTCAAATTATGCAGCATGCGGTATGTCACCTGCCCACCTTTATTGTCTGGTTTCCTTGCAATTGGGAACAGGGGTGTATTGACTTGGGACTTAATTGGTACAACAACCCGTTCTGCTTTCAGTTGAGTGATTTGATCCTTTATCCCCTCAGTCTGAGCAATACTCAGTGGTTACTGTTTAATCTGTGGGAGATCGGCTCCTGGTTTTTAACATGACTGGGGTGCAATCCAGCAGACCTATATCATATTTGCTGGCGGCCCATAAAATTTAGCGGGAATCACTTTCAATTCTGGTGGAAATGGCGGAGTGGAGTCTGGATTAAAAATACTCCACAGGCAGAATTTAAAACTTCTCCTGACAGACTACTGACCACTTGGACTCCTGTAGGAGTGTAGTCTATGTTTGCTAAAATTTGGTTCAAAATGTCAACTCCCAAAAGATTGGTAGGAACTGTGTCTGAAACTAACACTTTAGTGACAATTTCTGTTTGCTGTCCTAGCCTGAGTTTAGGTGGCTTGGACTCAACCAAATCAGTAGAGGTCCCGGTTAGGCCAACACCAGAGATAACATTTGTAGATAATAATCCTGGAGGTAAGTCCTCTATATTAAAAACACTTCGGCTTGCACCAGTATCAATTAAACAGGTTAATTTTGTTTCTCCTTCAGGAAAGGGGAGTTCTTGTAAAAATACTTTTACTCTGGCCTCGGGACCATTGTCTCCCCTATTTAACATGATTGATACTTGCATGCCATTTTCCTATGCCTGATCCACTGCTTTTGGCAGAGAACTGGGATCAGCATGAGGTGCCTCTAAGCTCTTTACCAGTCTATGGTGAGGAAGATTGCAGAATTTGGCTATGTGTACTTCCCCATCACAATTGTAGCATATAATTGGTCCCCGATTGCCATGATTTCTGAAATTGCCTTTGCCTCTTCCTCTTCCTCTCTGCTTCCCCATGTACATAACCTTGGGTTTGCTGATTTTTTGGTTAATCCTGTTTTCTATGGATATCAGGATAGGCAGGACGTCTTGAATAGACATATTGCCTGCCTCAGGCCTTGTTGTGAACAACTTTTCTTTCAACTGGGGTATTAAACCATCAAGAAACCTTTGTTTCATCAGTTTTGTAGATGGACTTTCAGTTTCTCCTGCCTTCTCTTCCTCTATTTTAATGCCTGCTTCCTCAGCCATATCGCTTAACCACCTCCAATAAGCCCCTGCTGCTTCCTCTTTCCCTTGCTTAGCATTCATAAATTCAGCATGTCTGGTTTGTCCATATATTTGGGGCAATTTTTCCTTCAATTTCTCACAAACCTCCCGTCCACTAACCATCTTACCTAGATTTTTCACGTCTACACCACATTCTTTAAGTATATAGCCAGACATGTTGCTTCCCTCTGCTTTAATATGAAGCTGATGAATGTCAGTAGCAGAAGCCTCATATGCTTCCTGTGCAGCGCTAAGTTTGTTTGCAAACCCAATTGGACTCTTTCTAGGATCTCCCAATCCCTCTAATATGGCTCTCATATCTTGGGGACTAAAAGGTACATGCCATTTAAATTTGAGACTTACTGTCAACAACATTACCTTCAAAAACTAATTGGGTTCTGACAGGATAAACTGCAACAGATTACTCTGTGCCAGGGGCAGAAGGGGTGGCCTCTCCCTTCCTTCTCTCTTCATCTTGCTGCCACAATTTGGAAATTATGGTTTGCTCCATAAGTTCAGACTCTATCTCTCTTTCTCTGGCCAAAGCCTTAAGTTCAGAGAGATCTAGTTTTGCATATGTGCCTTTTGATTAATGCCAATCATCTGTTTCTAGGATACGAGCCAAAACCCTCTTAGTAGGTTGATATGGAGCTGTTAAACCTCTGCTCTCTACTATAATGCCCAGCTCATCTTTTGTGTGTTCCATGTAATCTAATTCTTTTGCTTTTGTGAGTGGACCCCTTAAAGCCAAACTGGCAGCCACATAAGGTGGGGGGGTCCTCCTCTACAGAGTCTTCTGGCCAAACGTAGTAAATTTTGGCAGTACTTTTATTAAACATCTCCGTCAAGCCAGTTTGATTTGCTACTTTAGCTTCTGTCTCCCATGTGCAAGCTATTCTCCACGTTCCTTCACTGCACAGTAGTGGGCCATAATCGTGCAGAAAAGTTTGCCATACTTTTAAATCAAAAGTCCCTTCAGATTTTAAAGGTTTAGCTGTTCCCTTTGTCCATTCTACCCATTTATCTAGGGGCTCAGTATAGGCGGAACCGTACCTTTCGGTTCATATATTCTTAAGCGCTCATCTTGTGCTGGGCATTTTCTGAAGGCCTCTCACCCTTCATTCCCTTAATTACTTTAATGCCCATAATGACTGGCCAGTCTTCTCTACTTGTGCCTATACCCTCTTGCCTTTAAAACAAACAGTACAGTAAATCTGCAGATTTACAAAAATAGTCTCCACTTATCTCCGTGGATAGAAGGGGTTTATGACAATAGACAAAACACTCATTAAGAGACCCTCCTTGTCTCTTCTCTTTGAGTTTAATCTGACCTTACAATGCGCCTCTGACCCAGGTGCCCACAAGGAGTCAACACAAGGAACTGCAGAGGATTTTCCCTATCCACACACAGTCCAACCCATGAAGGGGGACACATACACATTCACACACACACGTTACCCAACCAGAAAGGTCTGAGAGTGGTCTGGTTTCCTTGAGAACCGACAGAAAGGATACATAGGAAAGGCAGAAATATAGCAAGCTTAAGGGCAGCTTACCTAGCCGGCATTTGAGGTCTGCATTTCCTGATGATCCTGATCAAAGTGTGGTTCCTTCTGGAGACTCTGCCTAACTCCTGGTGTTTGCCTCGCCAAGCTGATATGACTGATTTCTGATTGGGACTCTAAAACAAAGTTAATACTACAGCTGCAGGAACAGATTCACAGGACTCAATCACTGTGTTTAAAATGTCCGTTCAGTGTCAAAATTTCTAATTACATGTTATTTTATACATAGATAAGAAAGGGGTGGTGTGAGATGTTATTAAAAGCTAACAAATAGAAATATATTATTAAAAGCTAGCGAATAGAACAATTGCAAAAATAAAACATTGAGAAGGGAGGGGGAGTAGGGAGCGTTTAGTAGGAGATGTGACTGTGTGTTAGGTGAAGGTTACAGAACACATTTCAACAGTGAGAACAAAATGGAGTCTCTTGTGCTTAAATGAACAGTACAGTGAATGTCCATGTCAGTTTCATCTTTTGTTGGTACATGTACACACACACTTTTTCTGGCTGTAGTTTTTCAGCTAATACACTTCATATCATTACAGCAATCACCACCATTCATCACTTCACTCAATAATACTTTTATTTCACTTGGTTTTATCTTTATACTTCTGCAGAGCCGTGTGGACTGTTAAACATACACTAGATTCACATGGTCGTGACATGGTCGCTTGGTCTTCACCTGTTTGCTGTCTCTGGCTTGGATGGGACTCCCCACCTCAGCCCCAGGGGAGATGATCATCCTTGTCCCCTGTCTTCCCTTGGATTTAAGGTTGGGCACCACCATTGGGCCGTATTGTAAGTTATACACCTTTATTTTGAGAGATTGTTCTCTGTTTAAAGGATATCCTATATATTTATAGATATTATTGATTTAATTTCAGAGCATTTTACTCCTGATGATTGGCATGAGCCATGAAACGTGTGTCGAGTTACATCGAACTGATGCCTAGACAAGTTTGGCTCACCATTAGCAATCGATTATATTCATTGAATTTTTATGAATGGATGAGTGTTTTTCTATAACTGTAATGCTGATTATATTTTACCTTAGTCTGTATAACAATTATATATTCTTACAAGTGTATCATAGTACATTGTGTCCTATATTTACTGATTGACACTCTCTATAATGTGATTTGTTATTAATAAATAATTTTATATATGATTTGAATAAGGTATCCATTCAGTGACCTGCCTCACTCAAAGTCCCATTTCTTTCTTTTTTCTGCTGTTTAACACATATTAGGGATGGGGGCTTGCCACTGCCATAATCAGTTTGTGTTAGGTCGCATCATTCATAAATGTAATTACAATTCTTGATATAATATTCCACAGCAGGGCCCGTTCCAGCGCCTAGCAAGAGTAACTGTGAGGGCTTACAGTGTTCTGGTACCACCACCACCAACACCTAAGGCCCAATTTTCCACAGAGTGTATAGGGCAGGCCGTATAGTATATACAGGCGGTCCCCTGTTTTCAAAAATCTGACCTGCAAACGGACGGAGACAACAGAAGTGAGAGGAAATCTACCCCTAGGAAGGGAAATTCTCTCCTGTAAGAGTTAATATGGGAAAAAGGTATCTCCTCCATTGATTTATCACCAATCCTTGTTTCCCTTAAAAACCCCAAATTTTCAAAATCCAATTGTCATTGGGACAGAAAGTGAGGTAAAATCTTCTGAACAGGGGCACAGACAGCAAAACAAATGTTACAGGGGTGATAACCCTTCCCTATGTTTTCCAAAAAGCTTTAAAATAGATTTTTTGGCTGGAGCTACACTTACAAAATGTACCTGTTCCAAATTACAAACAGATTCTACATAAGAACAAACCTACAGTCCCTGTCTTGTTTGGACCTCCTGTACAGTGCTGTTCAGAGTATATAGGGCCTGGGGGCCCCACACTTTTCTTTTTTTAATTTGGATGTGGGGTTCCCCTTAATATCCATACAAGACCCAAAGGGCCTGGTAATGGGCTGGGGGTTTACCCATGCCGTTTTTCTCAATAATTTCCATCCATATTGCTGGGACCCGACATTACATTACAGCCGCAAGCAGTTTTAAATGACTTTTATTCCTTTAGAAACGTCATTTTGTGCAGGGACTGTTCTAAACATGGGAAACACGCACCACTTTACAGGCATACTATAGACACCCCCCAGGTACAATATTTAAAGGAATATTTCACTTTTATTTTTTCACTTTAAGCATCATTAAAATAACTGCTCCCGAAAAAACGGCCGTTTTTAAAACTCTTTTCCATTGATACATGTCCCCTGGGGCAGGACCCGGGTCCCCAAATCCTTTTTAGGACAATAACTTGCATATTAGCTTTTAAAACTTGCACTTTTGATTTATCACGTTCGAGTCCCATAAACTTTAATGGTGTTCGAATGTTCGCGCAAACTTTTGGTCCGTTCGCATGTTCTGGAACCTCCTGGCTGAGGCTTTCCTGTGTTTGAAAAAGGGACATAGTTTTAGTTTTTTATTCATCATTAGGGATGAGCCGAACACCCCCCGGTTCGGTTCGCACCAGAACCCGCGAACGGACCGAAAGTTCGCACGAACGTTAGAACCCCATTGACGTCTATGGGACTCGAACGTTCGAAATCAAAAGTGCTCATTTTAAAGGCTAATTTGCATGGTATTGTCCTAAAAAGGGTTTGGGGACCCGGGTCCTACCCCAGGGGACATGTATCAATGCAAAAAAAACTTTTAAAAACGGCCGTTTTTTCGGGAGCAGTGATTTTAATGATGCTTAAAGTAAAAAAAAAAAGTGAAATATTCCTTTAAATATCGTACCTGGGGGGTGTCTATAGTATGCCTGTAAAGTGACGCATGTTTCCCATGTTTAGAACAGTCCCTGCACCAAATGTCATTTTTAAAGGAAAAAATCTCATTTAAAACTGCTTGCGGGTTTAATGTCATGTCGGGTCATGGCAATATGGATGAAAATCAGTGAGACAAACGGCATGGGTACCCCCCAGTCCATTACCAGGCCCTTTGGGTCTTGTATGGATATTAAGGGGAACCCCGCACCCAAATTAAAATAAGGAAAGGTGTGGGGCCACCAGGCCCTATATACTCTGAACAGCAGTATACAGGCGGTGCAAACAAGACAGGGACTGTAGGTTTGTTGTTAAGTAGAATCTGTTTGTAATTTTGAACATTTTTAACGTGTTTAGCTCCAGCCAAAAAATCTTTTCTAAGCTTTTTGGAAAACATAGGGAAGGGTTATCACCCCTGTGACATTTGTTTTGCTGTCTTTCCTCCTCTTCAGAAGATTTCACCTCACTTTTTTGTCCCAATGAAAAATGTTTTTTGAAAATTTGGGTTTTTTTGTGGAACAAGGATTGGAAAGCATCAGTGGAAAGGAGAAATTGTTTTCCCATATTAACTCTTACAGGAGAGAATTTCCCTTCCTAGGGGTAGATTTCATCTCACTTCCTGTTGTCTCCTTCCGTTTGCAAGTAGGAGTCGTTTGTAAGTTAGATGTTTGAAAGTAGGGTCCTGCCCTATATACTCAGCAGAAATTTGGGCCTTAGGTGTTGCTGTGGCCACAACACTGTAAGCCCTCACAGGGCCCTGCTGTGAAATATTAGATCAAGAATTGTAATTACATGCCCCTGTTGAACAGGAGCTGAAAAATTAGGCCTTAGGCACTGGTGCTGGTGCCACAACACTGCAACCCCTCACAGACACTCTAGTTGGAACGCAGGAACGAGCCCTGCTGCAAATTATTGCTTCAAAAATTGTAATTACACGCCCCTGTTAGACAGGGGCAGAAAAATTGGGCCTTAGGCACTGGTGCTGGTGCCACAACACTGCAACCCCTCACAGACACTCTAGTTGGAACGCAGGAACGAGCCCTGCTGCAAAGTATTGCATCAAAAATTGTAATTACACGCCCCTGTTAGACAGGGGCAGAAAAATTGGGCCTTAGGCACTGGTGCTGGTGCCACAACACTGCAACCCCTCACAGACACTCTAATTGGAACGCAGGAACGAGCCCTGCTGCAAAGTATTGCATCAAAAATTGTAATTACACGCCCCTGTTAGACAGGGGCAGAAAAATTGGGCCTTAGGCACTGGTGCTGGTGCCACAACACTGCAACCCCTCACAGACACTCTAGTTGGAACGCAGGAACGAGCCCTGCTGCAAAGTATTGCATCAAAAATTGTAATTACACGCCCCTGTTAGACAGGGGCAGAAAAATTGGGCCTTAGGCACTGGTGCTGGTGCCACAACACTGCAACCCCTCACAGACACTCTAGTTGGAACGCAGGAACGAGCCCTGCTGCAAAGTATTGCATCAAAAATTGTAATTACACGCCCCTGTTAGACAGGGGCAGAAAAATTGGGCCCTAGGCACTGGTGCTGGTGCCACAACACTGCAACCCCTCACAGACACTCTAGTTGGAATGCAGGAACGAGCCCTGCTGCAAAGTATTACATCAAAAATTGTAATTACACGCCCCTGTTAAACAGGGGCTGAAAAATTGTGCCTTAGGCACTGGTGGTGGCGCCCAGAACCAAAAATGTTCTTACAAGCTATCAGCGTGATGATTGAGGAGGAAGAGGATAATTACTCAGGGATAGTCACTCAGCATCAGCATAGGCAGTCTTTGAAGGGATCTGAGATTTCAAAAAAAATTATTCGGTTACATCAGCATCAGGTGCTTGGTAGCTGGTGGTGATCCAAGACTCATTCATTTTTATGAAGGTCAGCCGATCGACCGAGTCGGTGGACAGACGCACCCTGTGATCGGTTACCACGCCTCCAGCAGCACTGAATGTGCGTTCCGAAAGAACGCTGGATGCAGGACAGGCCAGTAGCTCAATTGCATACTGTGCAAGCTCTGGCCAGTGATCCATCCTCAAGACCCAGTAACCCAGAGGATTTTCGGTGGGAAAGGTGTCCAAGTCTGATCTTGCCCCTAGGTATTCCTGCACCATGTAAAACAGACGCTGGCGATGGTTGCTGGAACCGATCATACCTTGGGGCTGCGGACCAAAAAATTGTCTGAACGCATCGGTCAGACGGCCACCTTCTCCACCGCTCCTTCTTTGACTGACCGAAGCCTCAGCAACACGTTGTCCAGAAACAGGAGTTTGTAACCTCCCAGTCTCTGGGAACGCGTTGCACAGACCTTTCTGCAAGGCCTCCCGAAGATGTTTCATCCTCTGCTCCCTCTGCGATGGCAAGATAAGGTCCGCAACCTTACCCTTGTAACGTAGATCAAGGAGGGTTGCCAGCCAGTATTGGTCCTTCTCCTTGATACCACGAATACGAGGATCCTTACGCAGGCTTTGCAGGATCAGGGAGGCCATGCAGCGTAGGTTTGCTGAGGCATTTGGTCCGGAGTCCTCTGGGTCACTAAGAACGACATGGTCCGCAGCCACCTCCTCCCAGCCACGTACAAGTCCATGTGTTTCTTGGGACTGATCCCTTAAAGACTGCTGCTGATGCTGAGTGCCAGGCTCCACCTCCATACTGACACAATCTTCCTCCTCCTCCTCTTCCTCCTCGTCCTCTTCCTGTGTGATCGGCGGGCACGCAGGAACACTGTCTGGATAAAGGGGGCCTTGAGAGCTAAGGAAGTCCTCCTCTTCTTGCCTCTGTTCTGCCTCAAGTGCCCTGTCCATTATTCCACGCAGCGTGTGCTCCAACAGGTGGACAAGGGGGACAGTGTCACTGATGCATGCACTGTCACTGCTCACCATCCTTGTGGCCTCCTCGAATGGTGACAGGACAGTGCATGCATCCCTGATCATGGCCCACTGGCGTGGGGAAAAAAAACCAAGCTCCCCTGACCCTGTCCTGGTGCCATAGTCGCACAGGTACTCATTGATGGCCCTCTGCTGCGTGTGCAGCCGCTGCAGCATGGCCAACGTTGAGTTCCACCTGGTGGGCATGTCACAGATTAGGCGGTTCTTGGGCAGGTTAAACTCCTTTTGGAGGTCCGTCAGCCGAGCACTGGCATTATATGACCGGCGGAAATGCACACAGACTTTCCTGGCCTGCCTCAGGACATCCTGTAAGCCCGGGTACCTGCCCAAGAACCGCTGCACCACCAAGTTAAGGACGTGAGCCAAACAGGGCACATGGGTCATTTGTCCCTGTCGGAGGGCAGAGAGGAGGTTGGTGCCATTGTCGCAAACCACCATTCCTGCCTTAAGTTGGCGTGGCGTCAACCACCTCTGAACCTGCCCCTGCAGAGCTGACAGAACCTCTGCCCCAGTGTGGCTCCTGTCCCCCAAGCACACCAGCTCAAGCACCGCATGGCATCTTTTGGCCTGCGTACTTGCGTAGCCCCTTGAACGCCTACGGAGCACCGCTGGTTCCGAGGAAGAGGCCATGGAGGAAGAAGAAGAGGAGGGGGTGGAGGAGAGAGGTGTGTCACAATCAGCATTTTGGAGGCGTGGTGGCGGAACAACCTCCAACACTACTGCACCTTGTCCTGCATCCTTCCCAGCTGCCAGCAGAGTCACCCAATGCGCCGTGAAACTTAGGTAACGTCCCTGTCCATGCCTGCTGGACCATGAGTCAGCGGTAATATGCACCTTACCGCTGACCGCCCTGTCCAGCGAGGCATGGACATTGCCTTCCACATGCCGGTAGAGAGCCGGAATCGCCTTCCGTGAGAAAAAGTGGCGTTTGGGTACCTGCCACTGAGGAACCGCACATTCCACAAACTCACGGAAGGGGGCAGAGTCTACCAACTGAAAAGGCAGCAGTTGAAGTGCTAGCAATTTTGCCAAGCTAGCATTCAACCGCTGGGCATGTGGATGGCTGGGAGCAAACTTCTTTCGGCGGTGCAGCAGCTGGGGCAGGGAAATTTGCCTGGTACAATCTGACGTCGGTGTACCAAAAGCAGATTGCCCACAAGTACTTGGCTGTGACACACCTAATTCTACACCTTCATTCCTCTCACTGCAGGTCTCAGAGAGGACTGAAGGTCTAGTGGGGTTGGAAATCTCAGCTGATGAGGAGCAAGGAGAGATCCTCTTTGTTCTTTGGTGTGGGTCTTTTAGATACGCTTGCCAACGAACTGCATGGCAGGTCAACATATGTCTGGTCAAGCATGTGGTACCCAAGCGGGAGATGTTTTGGCCACGCGAGATACGCTTGAGACATATGTTGCAAATAGCAGCGGTGCGATCTGATGCACTCGTCTCAAAAAAGGCCCACACCAAAGAACTTTTTGAATAACGCGCAGAGACTGCAGCGCCCTGCACATGTGGAGCTTTGGGGTGTGATGCAGTCAATGTGCTGCCCTTAGGCTGGCCCCTGGAGGGCATCCTGCCTCGTTGGTGATGTGCTGCCGCCTCCTCCTCCTCCTCCTCCTCCTCCTCCTCCTCCTCTCTCCTATCAGGCACCCACGTTGAGTCAGTGACCTCATCATCCCCTCCCTCCTCATCACTGGAGCAAACCTGGCAGTATGCTGCAGCAGGGGGAGCATGACTGCCAGATTGCTGTCCTTCTTGGGCACCCCCTCTGTCCGCGCTCATGTTACTGCCTTCATCGAGCTCAGTATCGTCATCAGAGCCTTCCAAACGCTGGGCATCCTCCTGGAGCATGTACCCAACACTGTGGTCAAACAGTTCGAGGGAATCCTCATGAGGACATGGTGGAGCTAGGGAAGGAGTCACTGATGACATTGAGCTGAGGGAAGAAGCCGCTGCTTTGCCAGACAAAGCACCCTGGGCATGGGTGAGAGAGGATGAGGAGGATGAGGACGGCTTGGTCATCCACTCGACCAAGTCTTCCGCATGTTGCGGCTCAACGCGGCCAGCTGCCGAAAAAAAGGCCAAGCGTGTCCCATGGCCACGTGCTGATGAGGATGCACCGTCTCCACGACCAGCACTAGACACAGAGCCTGCTTGCCCTCTCTTATTGGCTTGTGACTGTCTGCCTCTCCTTCTTGGCCTTCCAGACATACTAATGGCCTGTAGCTGCACTAAGCTGGGATAGAACACCTGTAATTTTCTTCAAGTAGCTTTATATACTGTAACCAGACAAGCCTGCCTGTCAGTAGGAAGATAACAGGAACGGATCTAGCTGAACACTGTGAGCAGGACGCACTGTACTAAATGTAAATAGTCTAGCTGCCTGACCGTGGTACTAATAGGATCAAATAGAACACCTGTAATTTTCTTCAGGTAGCTTTATATACTGTAACCAGACAAGCCTGCCTGTCAGTAGGAAGATAACAGGAACGGATCTAGCTGTACACTGTGAGCAGGACGCACTGTACTAAATGTAAATAGTCTAGCTGCCTGACCGTGGTACTAATAGGATCAAATAGAACACCTGTAATTTTCTTCAGGTAGCTTTATATACTGTAACCAGACAAGCCTGCCTGTCAGTAGGAAGATAACAGGAACGGATCTAGCTGAACACTGTGAGCAGGACGCACTGTACTAAATGTAAATAGTCTAGCTGCCTGACCGTGGTACTAATAGGATCAAATAGAACACCTGTAATTTTCTTCAGGTAGCTTTATATACTGTAACCAGACAAGCCTGCCTGTCAGTAGGAAGATAACAGGAACGGATCTAGCTGAACACTGTGAGCAGGACGCACTGTACTAAATGTAAATAGTCTAGCTGCCTGACCGTGGTACTAATAGGATCAAATAGAACACCTGTAATTTTCTTCAGGTAGCTTTATATACTGTAACCAGACAAGCCTGCCTGTCAGTAGGAAGATAACAGGAACGGATCTAGCTGTACACTGTGAGCAGGACGCACTGTACTAAATGTAAATAGTCTAGCTGCCTGACCGTGGTACTAATAGGATCAAATAGAACACCTGTAATTTTCTTCAGGTAGCTTTATATACTGTAACCAGACAAGCCTGCCTGTCAGTAGGAAGATAACAGGAACGGATCTAGCTGAACACTGTGAGCAGGACGCACTGTACTAAATGTAAATAGTCTAGCTGCCTGACCGTGGTACTAATAGGATCAAATAGAACACCTGTAATTTTCTTCAGGTAGCTTTATATACTGTAACCAGACAAGCCTGCCTGTCAGTAGGAATTTAACAGGAACGGATCTAGCTGAACACTGTGAGCAGGACGCACTGCACTAAATGTAAATAGTCTAGAAGATAACAGGAACGGATCTAGCTGAACACTGTGAGCAGGACGCACTGCACTAAATGTAAATAGTCTAGAAGATAACAGGAACGGATCTAGCTGAACACTGTGAGCAGGACGCACTGCACTAAATGTAAATAGTCTAGAAGATAACAGGAACGGATCTAGCTGAACACTGTGAGCAGGACGCACTGCACTAAATGTAAATAGTCTAGAAGATAACAGGAACGGATCTAGCTGAACACTGTGAGCAGGACGCACTGCACTAAATGTAAATAGCAGGAACGGATCTAGCTGAACACTGTGAGCAGGACGCACTGCACTAAATGTAAATAGCAGGAACGGATCTAGCTGAACACTGTGAGCAGGACGCACTGCACTAAATGTAAATAGCAGGAACGGATCTAGCTGAACACTGTGAGCAGGACGCACTGCACTAAATGTAAATTGCAGGAACGGATCTAGCTGAACACTGTGAGCAGGACGCACTGCACTAAATGTAAATAGTCTAGAAGATAACAGGAACGGATCTAGCTGAACACTGTGAGCAGGACGCACTGCACTAAATGTAAATAGCAGGAACGGATCTAGCTGAACACTGTGAGCAGGACGCACTGCATTAAATGTAAATAGTCTAGATAGAAGATAACAGGAACGGATCTAGCTAAACTGAATACAGTGTATATATATATATGCAACACCTGGGATGCATATATATACACAATACACTGTAAGTGCAGCTAACTGACTGACTGTTCTGCCTAATCTATCTAACTCAAATCAAATGACACTGTCTCTCTCTCTCTCTATCTCTCAGCACACCGGAACACACACTACACAGGGCCGCCGTGCAGGCGGCCTTATATAGTGTGGGGTGTGTACTAAATCCCCTGAGCCATAATTGGCCAAAGCCACCCTGGCTTTGGCCAATTACAGCTCTCTCTACTGACGGCGCTGTGATTGGCCAAGCATGCGGGTCATAGTGCATGCTTGGCCAATCATCAGCCAGCAATGCACTGCGATGCCGCAGTGAATCATGGGCCGTGACGCGCCACACGAATTTAGCGCGAACGGCCCATAATGTTCGCAATTCGGCGAACGATCGAACAGCCGATGTTCGAGTCGAACATGGGTTCGACTCGAACACAAAGCTCATCCCTATTCATCATTCACACACAATTTTCAGCTCATGACTGTTGCAAATTGAATGTTAATAAATAGAAAAGACTATCATCCTGACCCCAGCATTTTTCATTCTTGTCCCAATCATTTTTGGCCACTGTCTATTGATATGTAAAACACTTTGTTAAATCAGAAATTAGAGATCAATAATAACATCTAGTTAACATCATTCATTTTTGGAAAAGAAATATGTTGAACAATGCTATACCTAACTCAGGCTGGGCTTCTCCACTTCTTCCTGGCTGGAAGGCCCAGGTTGGGGTGGAAGGAAGCGTTGAAGGAAGAGTGGAGAGTGATGGCCTGATTTCACTCTGCTCTGACAGAAAACTCAGTCATAGTACCACAGCCTGGAGACATAAATGTCATCTGCTACAGCTCCTGACCTCTGGGAATCCTGGACCTTCTTGTGCTCCCCAATATCAGTGCTCCTCATGCCACCAATTTTGGCATTCAAATAGAGGATGGTTGCCATGGGATCTGCAGCTTCAAAAATTCCAGCAATTGATCCAGCTCTGCCTTCCTCTTTCTTTTATTATTATAAAAGGGGTGTTTTACCTGCCACAGCCAGGGCAGTTCCCTGTACTTATCAATGAATAGGGGGATAAAGTCATGATCGTTGAAGCAATCCATTTTATCTGCAAGACACAACCCAAGACAAACCCTAATGTCAGGCTAAACTCTCCTAATTAGGGATGAGATTCGTGTTCTAGTCTGTTGTGCTTTCTGTTTATCATCGCATGCTTTGCCGTGAGAGTTCCTATATGCTGTGAAGTGATTTGCCTACTTTTTTTATTTCAAATGTGAGTGTATTGGAGTCGTTTTTTAATGTGTGATTAAATCTTTTAAACGGTAATACACTATTGGAGCTTTTTTCATTTATGGGTCCTTTCACACTGGGGTGGTTTGCAGGCGCTATTGCGCTAATAATAGCGCCTGCAAACCAACCCGAAACAGCCGCTGCTTTAATTCCAGTGTGAAAGCCTCGAGGGCTTTCACACTGGAGCGATGCACTGGCAGGACGGTAAAAAAAGTCCTGCCAGCAGCATCTTCGGAGCGGTGAAGGAGCGGAGTGTATACCGCTCCTTTACCGCTCCTGCCCATTGAAATCAATGGGATGGCGCGGCTATACCGCTGGCAAAGCGCCTCTGCAGAGGCGCTTTGCGGTGGTTTTAACCCTTTCTCGGCCGCTAGCAGGGGGGTAAAACCCCCCTGCTAGCGGCCGCATACCGACGGTAAAGCGCCGCTTACAATAGCGGCGCTTTACCGATGACAACGCCCCCGCCCCAGTGTGAAAGGACCCTATATGTCACATCACCAACGTAAGGAAGGTGTCCGGTCTATTGAGCAGTGGATGTTTATGATCGCATGCTGACCCCCATGAGAGTGGGTTAAATGCTGTGTTAGGCCAAACACGAGAGTGGGAGGCCTTAATAGCTGGTGAGTTTGAACTTCAGAAGGGAGTGGAATCACGTCACAGAGGTGTGGTGGATGTTTTGAAACACAGCTGAACAGTTTGGAGCCACCTTCACTTTTTGGATTTTCTTCATCTTTTTCACGATCCATTTTGGACTGTCACTAATTTTGTACTATTTTTCACATTTTTTATATATATATATCTGATTGGATTTTGTATTATTCTTTTCACAATCAAGATATTTTCTTGTTGATATTTATATAACATCAATATTGATATTGTGTTTACACTACTGTCACGGGGTGCTATATTTTAATTTAATTTATTTTTATTTTACCATTTGATATATTCATTTTTTGGGTAATAGGGAAGGTCACCTTACCCATGTATTGCTAGCTCACTCCAGGTACATTATTCTTCTATCCAGTACACTTCTGTACCCACTGCAGTCAATTGGTGTATATAGGAGTGTCTGGTGTATCCCCACCATTTGGGGGTTAGCGCCACTATTCATCCCTACTTTTTGCTGGTGAATTCAGTTTTTTATAGACTTTATTACTTACACGGCAGCTCCGATAGGGCCTTGATATTTAAATCTCAGCGCAAAGGTGGTAACACAGGTTTGGGAGACATTTATTGGACCTGTATACCTTCAGTTTTGTATTACTTGTTTTTATAACCATCTGCAGCTATGGAAGCTATCAACTTCTTGTCCAAGAGACAGATTAATCCTGATAATGTCTTCTCAAGCAATCATGAAATGATTGATTGTGATGAAGACACTATAGGTCTCTTGAAGAATTTAGATCACTTGCTTAAAAAACAGATTAAAACATGGTGGGACATGTTTACGTTTAAACACTACCTTAAAGAAAAATTGATTTTTAAAAGTCTGAGATGGGAAGTGCCCCCTCAGGATGCACTCACAGATCCTTCTTTTATGAATGAGTGGCTGGAATTTTTTAACAAAGTAGGCATGGAACTTCAGGATCTTGTGCTAACTAGAAAGCAATACAAATTGGCCAAAATCAATGAACAGATTAATGATATAGAAAGGAAACTAGAGCCTATCAAAGACACTAACCCTATTCTAGAATTTAACATTAATATGAAGAAAAAAATTGGAGAAATTGGATCGTGAAGTACAAAAGAAGAAAGTTAAGAAATACATCAGAGATTCTACAGATTTTAAAAATAATAAAATGTATTTGTGGCAGAACTCCAATTCAGGGGTTGAGCCCATGGAGTTAAATAATAAAGAAGGTTCAGTCCCCACTTCCTCATCAGGAAATCAACAGGAGAAATCTTTGGGGGGTAAAAGCAGGAAGGGTAAAACAGAGCAGAATACACCAGGACATACCCATAGGGGGTCACAACCACAACATGGGGGTGGCTACCCATATGGAGGGTATCAACAAGGGGAGGGTTATTATTCACCAAGGTCCTCTAATGGGGCCAGGGGTGGGCACCGACAACAATCTAACCACTATCCCCCATTTCGTCCGGTGCAACAATATAGAGGGAACCAGCCTGTCAATTACAATACCCATCAATACCCCCAATCATATCAAGAGGGGTATCCTACTCCACCCCATAATTACTATCCAGATATGGGAAATCAGATCCCCATTTACAACAGATATGCACCCCTGATGGATCATGAATCAAATGAATATTTCAATAATCCAAAATCTGGTCCCCCACCTTTTTTAGGACATCGAGGAAGGGGGGGGGGACTCCCAGAGGGAATATTCGTCCGAACAGCAACAGGGATGGAGGGAGGAGTGGAATAGATCATTACCCAAACAGAGAGCCTATACCTTTTCCAAGAGAAGAAGGGGGTGTAGAGCAGGTAGAACCAAAAAATCCAAAAAAGAGACTAAGGGATGTCTAAATGATGGAATCTTTAACCTTAGTGGGACACAACTTGACCATAATGAATTAAATATATTGGGTTTGGGGTTGAAATGTGCACCAAGGAAACCAATTAATAAATTTGAGGTATTTATAGACACTCATAAATTCATCCCCACTTTGAATATCAAAAAACATTTTTTAAGTCATCCCATTGCCCCGAGAAAAGATATTACTATGAACTCTAGGAGAATAGAAACTGGCTTGAGGAATAAATCCTTGTTTAACCCCCAAAATTCTGGTAACCACTTCATCGAGGTGTTCAAAAACCTGGTCCTCAGTGATATAGAACGATTGAACCCAATTAAAAGAGTCAATCCAGATTATATCATGAATGGTATAAAATCATTACAGGATAAAAAAGATATCATTATCTGACCAGCGGACAAGGGGGGAGGTGTAGTGATTTTGGAAAAAAACTTTTATCATAATCTATTGTTGGAGATGTTGGGAGATCGTACTACGTATTGTAGACTATCTTCGGACCCTACAAATGAATACAGAGCCCAGTTGAGTGCTCTGGTGGAGTGGGGTTATAGCATTGATGCCTTGAGTCGTAAAGAGAGATGTTATTTGGTCCCCAGTTCATGTCGCATCCCTATAATTTATACTTTGCCGAAGATTCACAAAGACATAAGGATGCCACCGGCACGCCCTATTGTGAATGGCATAGGTTCAGTCACGGCTAGATTGGGGGAATTTTTAGACAAGTTCCTCCAACCTAGTGTGAAAGCCACTAGAGCTTATCTCAAGGACACAACTGACCTGCTGCGATCCTTGCAGGATGTTAGGTTTGATCCAACCTCAGAAGTGTATCTGGTGACGGCCGATATGGCCTCACTATACACCATTATTCAGTATGAGGATGCGGCACTAGCCTTGAACTGGGCGCTTAGTAGGAGAGAGGACATCCCTCATGTGCAGAAGGTGTTTGTGGGTCATGCTTTGGATTTTTGCATGACCCACAACTATTTCTGGTATGATGGGCACTTCTTCTCACAGAAAGTTGGCGTGGCGATGGGAGCCAATATGCCTCCAGCCTAGCCAACTTATTTCTGGCAGAGTGGGAGGATAGATGGGTGTTTACTCCAAAGCCCACCCAGCTGCATTTTTACCGGAGATTTATTGATGACCTCCTGTTCATTTGGGAGGGGTCAAGGGAATCCGCTATTGACTTTATATCACGTCTCAACAACAACTCCAACAATATTCGGTTAGATTATATCATTAGTGACACTGCAGTAAACTTCCTGGATGTAACTTTAGTTAAAATTAACAACACCCTTAATACAAAAGTCTATTTCAAAATGACAGACCAGAACAGTTACTTGTCCATCAGGAGTGGTCATCATCCTGCCTGGATAAAGAACATACCAAAGGGACAGATGCTTAGAGTCCGACGTAACTGTTTGGATCTGGACACATATACTATCCAGGCGAATATATTGAAAGAGAGATTCCTGCAAAAGGGATATGAAAATGACACTTTAAATCGCATCATCCAGGAGGTAGCAAACATTCCCAGGGAACAATGCCTGAAAGAGAAAGATACTGTGACATCAACTAGCCAACATCAGTTTGGGTTCATTTCTGACTTCCATCATCAGTACAAGGAGGTCGAAATGATCTTTAAGAGACACTGGCACATCCTGTGTAGAGATAGACATTTGGGGGAGGTTCTACCCAGCCACCCTAAGTTCATCTATAGACGGGCCCCAAAGTTTGGCCATAGGGTGGTTAGGAAAATTCTAAATCGACCAAACGACCAAACCATTAGAATTAACTTACAAGGATTTTATGCATGTAGGAAGTGCATCTGCTGTAAAACAGTAAAGGTGATTAATAGGAGTATGACCCAAATCACTAATGCGGAGGATGAAACGTTTATAATTAGAGAATTTATTACGTGCAATTCCTCTTATGTAGTTTATCTTTTATGGTGTTCATGCGGATTATTTTATGTGGCCCGCACTAAGAGATTACTAAGAGTGCGGATTGTGGAGCATTTAGCCAATATCAAAAAAGGTCTCCTTTATCACAGTGTGTCTCTCCATTTTAGGGGAAACACAATCAGGACCCAAGCCTTTTACAATTCTGTGGTCTGGATGTAGTGTATCAGTCCTGGAGGGGATCCAATTGGATTAGGAACCTCTCTTAGAGAGAAACCCGATGGATCTTTCTCCTTAAAAGTTTATTCCCTAGAGGAATGAATATCGAATTGGACTTGAACTGCTTCATCAATAACTGTTAGCAATGTTTCACCATCACTGGTGTATTAGTCACATGGGTTTAGCATAGAAGTTGGGGGTTTGTTATAAATGAGCTGTACACCCCGTACTGATGTATTAAGGGGAGGATCTATATACACATATTTAATTTTAATTTTATTGTAATCATCACGGAACTACAATATCCAATATTGCAGGGTGGTCATTCATCACATTAGGTTACGGTGCTATGTCTATTAGGTGAGGGAATTTTTAGGATTTATTTGAATATCTTATTTATATTTATTGATTATGTATTATTTAGCACTAGTAGTTTTTAATATTGAGATTAGTAATTTATTTGAATTCCACTATTTCTAATTAAACATTCCTGAGAACTGTTTGGGATGTAAGAGTTTTTCTCTATGATGGGCATGATTCCAGACTCAATGCAAAGTGGAGTAGTATTACCAGTAAATTGCCACAGAATTTGCTTTCTAAATGTTGTTTTGTATGCACTCATTGCCTAATCATGACTTAGAATGAGGAGAAGGGCTGTATATTATGGACACGGGGACACAGGAAGTGTGTTAACGCAGAGTGATTTGCGCCCGCCCATCCTAGTTTCGATTTGGTTAAATAAGTGACTGCTCTGCCGGGTAGCCAACCCCACGAAGAAGTCCCTGTGACGAAACATGTTGGGGCGTGGCTACACGGCAATCCTACATGAGTGCTAAAGGAAGAATTGAAGGGTGATGGAGCGGAGGGTCAGTGGAGGGATGATTGCTGCGGACGGGTGAAACGAACGCTAACATACACACTCCCTGGGTCCGCCGTGGCCGCCTGTTGTGCTTTCTGTTTATCATCGCATGCTTTGCCCTGAGAGTTCCTATATACTGTGAAGTGATTTACCTACTTTTTTTATTTCAAATGTGAGTGTATTGGAATCATTTTTTTAATGTGTGATTAAATCTTTTAAATGGAATACACTATTGGAGCTTTTTTCATTTTTATGTCACATCACCAACGTAAGGAAGGTGTCCAGTCTATTGAACAGTGGATGTTTATGATCGCATGCTGACCCCCATGAGAGTGGGCTAAATGCTCTGTTAGGCCAAACACGAGAGTGGGAGGCCTTAATAGCTGGTGAGTTTGAACTTCAGAAGGGAGTGGAATCACGTCACGGAGGTGTGGTGGATGTTTTGAAACACAGCTGAATAGTTTGTAGCCACCTTCACTTTTTGAGTTTTCTTCATCTTTTTCACGATCCATTTTGGACTGTCACTAATTTTGTACTATTTTTCAAATTTTTTATATATATATATATATATACATATATATATATATATATATATATATATATATATATATATATATATATATATATATGATTGGATTTTGTATTATTCTTTTCACAATCAAGATATTTTCTTGTTAATATTTATATAACATCAATATTGATATTGTGTTTACACTACTGTCATGGGGTGCTATATTTTAATTTAATTTATTTTTATTTTACCATTTGATATATTCATTTTTTGGGTAATAGGGAATGTCACCTTACCCATGTATTGCTAGCTCACTCCAGGTACATTATTCTTCTATCCAGTACACTTCTGTACCCACTGCAGTCAGTTGGTGTATATAGGAATGTCTGGTGTATCCCCACCATTTGGGGGTTAGCGCCACTATTCATCCCTACTATTTGTTGGTGAATTCATTTTTTTATATATTTTATTACTTAAGTGGCAGCTCCGATAGGGCCTTGATATTTAAATCTCAGCGCAGAGGTGGTAACGCAGGTTTGGGCGACGTTTATTGGACCTGTATACCTTCTGTTTTGTAAAACATGCACTATGACCTGCATGCTTGGCCAATCACAGTGCTGTGTGCACAGAGAGCTGTTATTGGCCAAAGCCAAAGAGGCTTTGGCCAATTATGGCTCAGGGGGTTTAGTACACGCCCCACACTATATAGTTGCACCTACAGTATAGCTACCTAAAGCCAGGTGCTTGTGTAGGCTCTTGACATATTTCCAGTTACTGTACAGTGTACCCTGCACAGTTGCACCTACAGTATAGCTACCTGAAGCCAGGTGCTTGTGTAGGCTCTTGAAGTATTTCCAGTTACTGTACCGTGTACCCTGCACAGTTGCACCTACAGTATAGCTACCTGAAGCCAGTTGCTTGTGTAGGCTCTTGATGTATTTCCAGTTACTGTACTGTGTACCCTGCACAATTGCACCTACAGTATAGCTACCTGAAGCCAGGTGCTTGTGTAGGCTCTTGACATATTTCCAGTTACTGTACAGTGTACCCTGCACAGTTGCACCTACAGTATAGCTACCTGAAGCCAGGTGCTTGTGTAGGCTCTTGAAGTATTTCCAGTTACTGTACCGTGTACCCTGCACAGGTGCACCTACAGTATAGCTACCTGAAGCCAGTTGCTTGTGTAGGCTCTTGATGTATTTCCAGTTACTGTACTGTGTACCCTGCACAATTGCACCTACAGTATAGCTACCTGAAGCCAGGTGCTTGTGTAGGCTCTTGACATATTTCCAGTTACTGTACAGTGTACCCTGCACAGTTGCACCTACAGTATAGCTACCTGAAGCCAGGTGCTTGTGTAGGCTCTTGAAGTATTTCCAGTTAGTGTACAGTGTACCCTGCACAGTTGCACCTACAGTATAGCTACCTGAAGCCAGTTGCTTGTGTAGGCTCCTGACGTATTTCCAGTGACTGTATTGTGTACTCTGCACAGTTGCACCTACAGTATAGCTACCTGAAGCCAGGTGCTTGTGTAGGCTCTTGACATATTTCCAGTTACTGTACTGTGTACCCTGCACAGCTGCACCTACAGTATAGCTACCTGAAGAAAGGTGCTTGTGTAAGCTCTTGAAGTATTTCCAGTTACTGTACTGTGTACCCTGCACAGTTGCACCTACAGTATAGCTACATGAAGCCAGGTGTTTGTGTGGGCTCTTGACGTATTTCCAGTTACTGTACTGTGTACCCTACACAGTTGCACCTACAGTATAGCTACCTGAAGCCAGTTGCTTGTGTAGTCTCTTGACGTATTTCCAGTGACTGTATTGTGTACCCTGCACAGTTGCACCTACAGTATAGCTACCTGAAGCCAGTTGCTTGTGTAGGCTCTTGACGTATTTCTAGTGACTGTATTGTGTACCCTGCACAGTTGCACCTACAGTATAGCTACCTGAAGCCAGGTGCTTGTGTAGGCTCGACATATTTCCAGTTACTGTACTGTGTACCCTGCACAGTTGCACCTACAGTATAGCTACCTGAAGCCAGGTGCTTGTGTGGGCTCTTGACGTATTTCCAGTGACTGTACTGTGTACCCTGCACAGTTGCACCTACAGTATAGTTACCTGAAGCCAGGTGCTTGTGCAGGCTCTTGATGTATTTCCAGTTACTGTACTGTGTACCCTGCACAGTTGCACCTACAGTATAGCCACCTGAAGACAAGTGCAGGTGTTCTCATATTAATAATACTACAGGCAGGCAGTTGATTCTGCTAGCTGACAAATAATCGGTATATATATATATATATATATATATATATATATATATATATATACACACACACACACATCCCAGTTTTGTGCAGCTACATCACACTGCAGGCCAATAGTATGTCTGGAAGGCCAACAAGGAGAGGCAGACAGTCACAAGCCAATAAAAGAGGGCAAGCAGGCTCTGTGTCTAGAGGCAACAGTGCTGGTCGTGGACACAGTGCATCCTCATCAGCACATGGCCGTGGGACACGCTTGGCCTTTTTTTCGGCAGCTGGCCGTGTTGAGCCACAACATGCGGAAGACTTGGTTGAGTGGATGACCAAGCCGTCCTCATCCTCCTCATTTTCTCTCACCCAGGCTCAGGGTACTTTGTCTGGCAAAGCAGCTGCCAACGCGGCCTCTTCCCTCGGCTCAATGGCATCAGTCACTCCTTCCCTAGCCCCACCATGTCCTCCTGAGGAGTCTCCCAAACTGTTTGACCACAGTGTTGGGTACATGCTCCAGGAGGATGCCCAGCGTTTTGAAGGCTCCGATGATGGTACTCAGCCAGAGGAAGGCAGTAACTTGAGCCCAGACAGAGGGGGTGCCCAAGAAGGACAGCAATCTGGCAGTCATGTTCCCCCTGCTGCAGCATACTGCCAGGTTTGCTCCAATGATGAGGAGGGAGGGGATGATGAGGTCGTTGACTCTACATGGGTGCCTGATAGGAGAGGGGAGGAGGAGGAGGAGGAGGCACATCACCAACGAGGCAGGATTCCCTCCAGGGGCCAGCTTAGGGGAAGCACACTGAGTGCATCACACCGCAGAGCGCCGCATGTGCAGGGCGCTGCTGTCTCTGCGCGTTATTCCAAAAGTTCTTTGGTGTGGGCCTTTTTTGAGATGAGTGCATCAGATCGCACCACTGCTATTTGCAACATATGTCTCAAGTGTATCTCGCATGGCCAAAACATCTCCTGCTTGGGCACCACATGCTTGACCAGATATGTTGACCTGCCATGCAGTTCGTTGGCAAGCGTACATAAAAGACCCACACCAAAGAACAAAGAGGATCTCTCCTTGCTCCTCATCAGCTGGGATCTCCAACCCCACTATACCTTCAGTCCTCTCTGAAATCTGCACTGAGAGGAATGAAGATGTAGAATTAGGTGTTTCACAGCCAAGTACTTGTGGGCAATTTGCTATCGGTACACCGATGTCAGATTGTACCAGGCAAATTTCCCTGCCCCAGCTTCTGCACCGCAGAAAGAAGTTTGCTCCCAGCCATCCACATGCCCAGCGGTTGAATGCTAGGTTGGCAAAAAAAGCACTTCAACTGCTACCTTTTCAGTTGGTAGACTCTGCCCCTTCTGTGAGTTTGTGGAATGTGCGGTTCCTCAGTGGCAGGTTCCCAAATGCCACTTTTTCTCACGGAAGGCAGTTCTGGCTCTCTACCGGCATGTGGAAGGCAATGTCTTGGCCTCCTTAGACAGGGCGGTCAGCGGTAAGGTGCATATTAACACTGACTCATGGTCCAGCAGGCATGGACAGGGACGTTACCTAAGTTTCACAGCGCAATGGGTGACTCTGCTGGCAGCTGGGAAGGATGCAGGACAAGGTGCAGTAGTGTTGGAGGTTGTTCCGCCACCACGCCTACAAAATGCCACTACTGGTGATTCTGACACACCTCTCTCCTCCACCCCCTCCTCTTCTTCTTCCTCCATGGCCTCTTCCTGTGCTTTATCCTCGGAACCAGTGGTGCTCCGTAGGCATTCAAGGGGCTACGCAAGTACGCAGGCCAAAAGATGCCATGCGGTGCTTGAGCTGGTGTGCTTGGGGGACAGGAGCCACACTGGCACAGAGATTCTGTCAGCTCTGCAGGGGAAGGTTCAGAGGTGGTTGATGCCATGCCAACTTAAGCCAGGAATGGTGGTTTGCGACAATGGCACCAACCTCCTCTCCACCCTCCGACAGGGACAACTGACCCATGTGCCCTGTCCTTAACTTGGTGGTGCAGCGGTACTTGGGCAGGTACCCGGGCTTACAGGATGTCCTGAGGCAAGTCAGGAAAGTCTGTGTGCATTTCCGCTGGTCATATAATGCCAGTGCTCGGCTGGCAGACCTCCAAAAGGAATTTAACCTGCCCAAGAACCACCTAATCTGTGACATGCCGACCAGGTGGAACTCAACGTTGGCCATGCTGCAGTGGCTGCACACGCAGTAGAGGACCATTAATGAGTATCTGTGCGACTATGGCACCAGGACAGGGTCAGGGGAGCTTGTTTTTTTTTCCCCACGCCAGTGGGCCATGATCAGGGATGCATGCACTGTCCTGTCACCATTTGAGGAGGCCACGAAGATGGTGAGCAATGACAGTGCATGCATCAGTGACACTGTCCCCTTTGTCCACCTGTTGGAGCACACGCTGCGTGGAATAATGGACAGGGCACTTGAGGCAGAACAGAGGCAGGAAGAGGAGGACTTCCTTAGCTCTCAAGGCCCACTTTATCCAGACAGTGTTCCTGCGTGCCCGCCAATCACACAGGAAGAGAATGAGGATGAGGAGGAGGATTGTGTCAGCATGGAGGTGGAGCCTGGCACTCAGCATTAGCAGCAGTCTTTAAGGGATCATTTACTGTCCCAAGAAACCCATGGACATGTACGTGGCTGGGAGGAGGTGGCTGCGGATCATGCCATCCTTAGTGACCCAGAGGACTCCGGACCGAATGCCTCAGCAAACCTACGCTGCATGGCCTCCCTGATCCTGTGGAAGGATCCTCGTATTTGTGGTATCAAGGAGAGGGATCGTTACTGGCTGGCAACCCTCCTTGATCCACATTACAAGAGTAAGGTTGCAGACCTTATCTTGCCGTCGCAGAGGGAGCAGAGGATGAAACATCTTCGGGAGGCCGTGCAGAAAGGTCTGTGCAATGCGTTCCCAGAGACTGGGAGGTTACAAACTCCTGTTCCTGGACAACTTGTTGCCGTGGCTTCATCAGTCAAAGAAGGAGTGGAGAAGGTGGCCATCTGACTGATGCGTTCAGACAATTTTTTAGTCCGCAGCCCCAAGCTATGATCAGTTCCAGCAACCATCGCCAGCGTCTGTTTTACATGGTGCAGGAATACCTAGGGGCAAGATCTGACTTGGACACCTTTCCCATCAAAAATCCTCTTGGTTACTGGGTCTTGAGGATGGATCACTGGCAAGAGCTTGCACAGTATGCAATTGAGCTACTGGCCTGTCCTGCATCCAGCGTTCTTTCGGAACGCACATTGAACGCTGTTGGAGGCTTTGAAACCGATCAGAGGGTGCGCCTGTCCACCAACTCAAACGATCGACTGGCCTTCATAAAAATTAATCAGTCTTGGATCACCACCAGATACCAAGCACCTGATGCTGATGTACCCGAATAAATTTTTTTGAAATGTCAGATCCCTTCAAGACTGCCTATGCTGATGCTCAGTGACTATCCTGTTATGCTGAGTGACTATCCTCTTCCTCCTCAATGATCATGATGATAGCTTGTAAGAATATTTTTGTTTCTGGGCACCGCCACCAGTGGCTAAGGCCCAATTTTTCAGCCCCTGTTTAACAGGGGCATGTAATTACAATTTTTGATGCAATTCTTTGCAGCAGGGCTCATTCCTGCACTCCAACTAGAGTATCTGTGAGGGGTTGCAGTGTTGTGGCACCAGTGCCTAAGGCCCAATTTTTCTGTCCCTGTTCAACAGGGACATGTAATTACAATTCGTGATCTAATATTTCAGAGCAGGGCCCGTTCCAGCGCCCACCAAGAGTAACTGTGAGGACTTACAGTGTTGTGGCACCAGCACCACCACCAAAGGCCCAATTTTTCTGCCCCTGTTCAACAGGTGCATGCAATTACAATTCTTGAAATATTATTTCAGAGCATGGCCCATTCCAGCGCCCACCAAGAGTAACTGTGAGGACTTACAGTGTTGTGGCACCAGCACCATCACCAAAGGCCCAATTTTTCTGCCCCTGTTCAACAGGGGCATGTAATTACAATTCTTGATCTAATATTTCACAGCAGGGCCCCGTGAGGGCTTACAGTGTTGTGACAACACCAACACCTAAGGCCACAATTTCTGCAGAGTATATAGAGCAGGCCCCTACTTTCAAACATCCAACTTACAAATGACTCCTACTTGCAAACGGAAGGAGACAACAGGAAGCGAGATGAAATCTACCCCTAGGAAAGGAAATTCTCTCCTGTAAGAGTTAATATGGGAAAAACGTTTCTCCTTTCCACTGATGCTTTATCACCAATCCTTGTTTCACTAAAAACCCCAAATTTTCTAAAAACATTTGTCATTGTGACAGAAAGTGAGGTGAAATCTTCTGAAGAGGAGCACAGACAGCAAAACAAATATCACATTGGTGATAACCCTTCCCTATGTTTTCCAAAAAGCTTAAAAATAGATTTTTTTGTCTGGAGCTACACTTTAAAAATGTACCAGTTCAAAATTACAAACAGATTCTACTACAAACCTACAGTCCCTGTCTTGTTTGCACCGCCTGTATACTGCTGTTCAGAGTATATAGGGCCTGGGGGCCCCATGCCTTTCCTTTTTTTCAATTTGGGTGCGGGGTTCCCCTTAATATCCATACAAGACCCAAAGGGCCTGGTAATGGACTGGGGGGTGGTACCCATGCCGTTTGTCTCACTGATTTTTATCCATATTGTCAGGACCCAACATTACATTAAAGCCGCAAGCAGTTTTAAATGACTTTTATTCCTTTAAAAATATCATTTTGTGCAGGGACTGTTCTAAGCACAGGAAACACGCTCCATTTTACAGGCATACTATAGACACCCCCCAGGTACGATAGTTAAAAGAATATTTCACTTTTTTTTCACTTTAAGCATCATTAAAATCTTTAAAAATGTCCGTTTTTAAAAACTTTTTTTTGCATTGATACATGTCCCCTGGGGCAGGACCCGGGTCCCCAAACCCTTTTTAGGACAATACCATGCAAATTAGCCTTTAACCACTTGCCGACCGCTGCACGACGATGTACGTCGGCAGAATGGCACGGGCAGGCAAAAGGACTTACAGGTACGTCCTTGCCTGCCCGCGGGTGGGGGGTCCGATCGGAACCCCCCCGGTGCCAGCGGCGGTCGGATTCAGGTCAGGGTCGATCGAAGGTGAGGGGGAGGCCACTCATTCGTGGCTCCCCCCTCGCGATCGCTCCTGGCCAATGATGGGCTTCCTCGGCTTCTGTGAATGTAAACAGAAGCGGAGGAAGTGATGTCATCTCTCCTCGAGCCGGTCTTTTTGATCCGGCGCCGAGGAGAGAAGACATCCAAGTAAGTGCACCAACACTACACTAACAGTAGAACACGCAGGCACACTTGTCACCCCCCTGTCACCCCCCAGTCACCCCCTGATCACCCCCCTGTACCCCCTGTAATAGTGAGAGTCCCTGTCACTGTGAAAATGGGGTTGAGGTGGACATAGGGTATGCACATTTATGCTCTGAAGCCTTGCCTCAAGCAAATGTGGACTGGAGAAAACTGCTTTTGCAGCTTTCTCCAGGTTTTGAGATCCACCAGCAGATTGACTGGTCAGGTGTGTGTTGGGCTATTTGTAGACACCTGACCATAGTTCTGGGCTCCACCCTCCCGAGGAGTCCAGGCAAGCAAGGGAGAAGTGTGCATATCTGCACAGGTCTGTCTGTCAGAGCAGACAGAGGGTCTAAGCCTGTGGGCTGGAAAAGAGTGCTGAGGTACTGGGTGTACAGGTAATCTGTTATAGAGCCGAGAGGGCTGAAGCATGTGTACAGGAAATCTGTTATAGAGCCGAGAGGGCTGAAGCATGTGTACAGGAACTCTGTTATAGAGCCGAGAGGGCTGAAGCAAAAGTCTGAGCAGCAGTGCTGCTAAAGAGAGCCAGGTGGCTTGGTATTTTTGATTGAACTTACATTGTTGCTGTGGAAAGCTGAAACCCCTGCGTGGGCAACTCTTCTGTTATCGGACATTTTCTTTCTTTAATAAAAGTGGGCCTACAAGCCCTTAAAACTGCATATCTGGCGTGGACTCAGCTCACTGGTAAGCTCTACCTTTAAGCTAAATGAACCCCCGATGTTACACCCCACACATACTGACACCAATAGCAGGTTTTTTTTTTTTCTGATTATTGCATTGGTGTCAGTTTGTGTCAGTTATAAGTGTTAGGGCAGTTAGGTTAGCCCCCTTTAGGTCTAGGGTACCCCCCCTTAGGTCCAGGGTACCCCCCTAACCCCCCCTAATAAAGTTTTAACCCCGTGATCACCCCCCATCGCCAGTGTCAGTAAGCGATCGTTTTTCTGATCGCTGTATTAGTGACACAGGTGACGCTAGTTAGGGAGGTAAGTATATAGGTTCGCCGTCAGTGTTTTATAGCGACAGGGACCCCCATATACTACCTTCTAAAGGTTTTAACCCCTTGATTGCCCCCTAGTTAACCCTTTCACCAGTGATCACCATATAATTGTTACGCTGGTTAGTTGGTTTGTTTTTTGTAGTTTTTTATAGTTTATTATAGTTTTAGGGCACCCGCCGTTTATTACCTTATAAAGGTTTAACCCCCTAATTGCCCGGCGGTGATATAAGTTAAGTTTTTAGGGTCAGATAAGGTCTGCGTCACCCCAGGCAGCGTCAGGTTAGCGCCAGTACCGCTAACACCCACGCACGCAGCATACACCTCCCTTAGTGCTATAGTATCTGAACGGATCGATATCTGATCCGATCAGATCTATACTCCCCAGCAGTTTAGGGTCCCCCAAAAAAACGCAGTGTTAGCGGGATCAGCCCAGATACCTGCTAGCACCTGCGTTTTGCTCCTCGGCCCAGCCCTGCCCAGCCCACCCAAGTGCAGTATCGATCGATAACTGTCACAAAACACTAAGCACACATAACTGCAGCGTTCGCAGAGTCAGGCCTGATCCCTGCGATCGCTAACAGTTTTTTGGTAGCGTTTTGAATCAGTCGCTGACAGTCAGGAGCTTTTTTGCCTGTGAGTCTCACTAGTGTACCCCTAAATTTAGAGCCCAAAATGGCAAATCGAAGGTACACTAGTGAAGAGGCCTACACGTTTCTGAGCATGACAGATAGTGAAGAGGAAGTCACTCATCTGTCAAGTTCAGGCTCAGAATACGATCCTGTAGAGGACAGCGGCTCCATGACAGATAGCTCTGACGACAGAGTTGTGGTCCCTGCTAGGGTCAGGCGTACCAGACCCCGAACTTCTTCTGTCCTTGAAGTGCAAGAACCGCAGGTCCCTCGTATGGAGCAGAGCAGTACTAGTGCCGCTATTCCTTCTGGTGAACTGGCAAGCACCAGCGGCCTAGTACACCCTGGTCGTACATCCAGCACTGCAGTATCACGTGGTGACGTGGCGAGTCCCATAAGTGCAGTTCAAGCTGGTGAGGTGGCAAGCACTAGTAGGGTCCCGCTGCCACCAAGAAGACGAACACAGGCCCGTCGTGCCCATAGTGCCCTTCCTGCTGCATTCGCCAATCCGAATTGGGTACCCACCACTTCTGCAGCACCCGTATTGCCCCCATTCACTGGCCAACCCGGAATTCAGGTGGAAACAGTTGATTTTACGCCACTGGATTTTTATTCACTGTTTTTCACCGAAGATCTCTATAGATCTATTGTGGACCAAAGCAATTTATACGCTGGTCAACACATTGCCACTATTCCCCAGTCCTCCCTTGCCAGAGATTGGAGACCAATTACGGTCTCCGAATTTAAGATCTTTCTGGGCCTTTCCCTCAACATGGGCATAACCAAAAAGAGTGAGTTGCGGTCATATTGGTCCACTGACCCAATTCACCATATGCCCGTGTTCTCTGCTTCCATGGCCAGGGCACGATACGAGCAGATTTTGCGGTTAATGCACTTCAACGACAATGAACTCTGTCGTCCTCATGGAGACCCTGGATACGATCGGCTCTACAAAATTCGGCCCCTCGTAAACCACTTCAACCAACGTTTTGCAGACTTGTTTACTCCCCATCAAGTTGTCTGCGTTGATGAGTCCCTGATTAAATTTTCTGGCCGCTTGTCATTCAAACAGTACCTTCCCAGCAAGCGTGCCAGATACGGGGTCAAGATGTATAAGCTCTGTGACAGGGCCACAGGCTATACATGTAGTTTTATGGTTTACGAGGGCAAAGATAGTCACGTAGAGCCGACAAACTGCCCTGACTACATAGGAAGCGCTGGCAAGATAGTGTGGGACTTGGTGTCACCCTTATTCGGAAAGGGGTACCACTTGTACGTGGACAATTATTACACGAGCGTGCCACTTTTTAGTCACCTTTTTGATCATCAAATTGGAGCATGTGGCACCGTGCGACCTAATCGCCGGGTCTTTCCTCAGCGGCTTGTAGATTCCCGTCTTAGGCTGGGGGAGAGAGCCTGCTTGCAGTGTAATAACTTGCTCGCTATGAAGTGGAGGGACAATAAGAATGTTTTCGTTCTTACCTCCCTTCGTGCAGACACGACGACCCAAATTACTACGGCGACTGGTGTTGTGGAGAAACCCCTCTGTGTCCACGAATATAACCAAAATATGGGAGGGGTGGACCTCAACGACCAGTTGTTGGCGCCGTACCTAGTTGCCCGTAAGGCCAGACGCTGGTACAAAAAAGTGTCTGTATACTTATTTCAATTGGCTTTGCTGAACGCTCATGTGCTATACAGAGCTTCAGGACGGACTGGATCCTTCCTTAAATTCCAGGAAGAGATCGTCAGAGCCCTTCTGTTTCCAGACGGTGCTCCACCTCACCTTCCCCAACCAAATGCAGTAGGCCGGCTGCATGAGAGGCATTTTCCTTATGTCCTCCAGAGTACCCCTACCCAACGAGCCCACCAAAGAAAATGTCGTGTCTGCAGCAAGCGCGGATTTAGGCGTGACACCCGGTATTATTGTCCCTCCTGTCCTGGCAATCCTGGTCTTTGCATTGGTGAATGTTTTGAACGCTACCATACACTAGTTGAGTTTTAGCGTAGGGTACAGCACTGCACAGACTAGGACACACTTTCACAGGGTCTCCCAAGATGCCATCGCATTTTGAGAGACCCAAACCTGGAACCGTTACAGTTTTAAATGTTACAGTTATAAAAAAAAAAATGTAAAAAAAAAAAAAAAGTAAAAAAAAAAAAAAATACACAAAAAAAATATAAAATAAAAAAACCAAAAATAGTTGTCGTTTTATTGTTCTCTCTCTCTCTATTTTCTCTCTATTGTTCTGCTCTTTTTTACTGTATTCTATTCTGCAATGTTTTATTGTTATGTTTTATCATGTTTGCTTTTCAGGTATGTCATTTTTTTATAGTTTAATGTGTTTTAACCATTTTTTTGTTTTCAGGTACGCCATTCAGCAGCAGCGCGGATTTATTTATCTTGACAGCAACAGCGTTTGCTTCCACGATACATAAAGCCGTGACTCCAGCGCTGTCGGAGGTGATTTCACCACCACAGTTACATACTTCAGCATATATGCCGAAGCGTGGGGGCAGCAGTGGGTGGAGGAGCGATTTGCTCCTGCCTTTTGTGGGAGGATGCCCCCATGCTTCGGCATATATATATTTTAGGTAGGCACAGGTTGCGTTAAATGTTTTATTTTTTACTATGTTTTTTTTTTGTATTTGCTTTGCAGGTATGGTAAGTATTACTGTTATACTGTAATGTTACTTTGTTTTTTGTTAACCATCATTTGCTTAGCAGGTACGCCATTCAGTTGCAGCGCGGATTTATTTATCTTGACAGCAACAGCGTTTGCTCCCACGATACATAAAGCCGTGACTCCAGCGCTGTCGGAGGTGATTTCACCACCACAGTTACATACTTCAGCATATATGCCGAAGCGTGGGGGCAGCAGTGGGTGGAGGAGCGATTTGCTCCTGCCTTTTGTGGGAGGATGCCTCCATGCTTCGGCATATATAAAACGGTGCATGTATGCCCATCATTAGAAGTGGGTGGATGAAGGGAGGTATTCTAATGGTGGGCATACCCACCGATCAAGATCTTTTTTTCGTTCAGCCCACAGGCTGCATGAAAAAAAAGTTTACAATGTATGCCCAACAAGGACCAGCAATGTACTGGTATGTTGCTGGACTTTGAGTGGTTATACCAGAATGATGCCTGCAGGTTTAGGTATCATCTTGGTATCATTCTTTTCAGCCAGCGGTCGGCTTTCATGTAAAAGCAATCCTAGTGGCTAATTAGCCTCTAGACTGCTTTTACAAGCAGTGGGAGGGAATGCCCCCCCCACCGTCTTCCATGTTTTTCTCTGGCTCTCCTGTCCCAACAGGGAACCTGAGAATGCAGCCGGTGATTCAGCCAGCTGACCATAGAGCTGATCAGAGACCAGAATGGCTCCAAACATCTCTATGGCCTAAGAAACCGGAAGCTACGAGCATTTCATGACTTAGATTTCGCCGGATGTAAACAGCGCCATTGGGAAATTGGGAAAGCATTTTATCACACCGATCTTGGTGTGGTCAGATGCTTTGAGGGCAGAGGAGAGATCTAGGGTCTAATAGACCCCAATTTTTTCAAAAAAGAGTACCTGTCACTACCTATTGCTATCATAGGGGATATTTACATTCCCTGAGATAACAATAAAAATGATTAAAAAAAAAAAAAATGAAAGGAACAGTTTAAAAATAAAATAAAAAAGCAAAAAAATAATAAGGAAAAAAAAAAGCACCCCTGTCCCCCCCTGCTCTCGCACAAAGGCGAACGCAAGCGTCGGTCTGTCGTCAAATGTAAACAGCAATTGCACCATGCATGTGAGGTATCACCGCGAAGGTCAGATCGAGGGCAGTAATTTTAGCAGTAGACCTCCTCTGTAAATCTAAAGTGGTAACCTGTAAAGGCTTTTAAAGACTTTTAAAAATGTATTTAGTTTGTCGCCACTGCACGTTTGTGCGCAATTTTAAAGCATGTCATGTTTGGTATCCATGTACTCGGCCTAAGATCATCTTTTTTATTTCATCAAACATTTGGGCAATATAGTGTGTTTTAGTGCATTAAAATGTTAAAAAGTGTGTTTTTTCCCCAAAAAATGCGTTTTAAAAATCGCTGCGCAAATACTGTGTGAAAAAAAAAATGAAACACCCACCATTTTAATCTGTAGGGCATTTGCTTTAAAAAAATATATAATGTTTGGGGGTTCAAAGTAATTTTCTTGCAAAAAAAAATAATTTTTTCATGTAAACAAAGTGTCAGAAAGGGCTTTGTCTTCAAGTGGTTAGAAGAGTGGGTGATGTGTGACATAAGCTTCTAAATGTTGTGCATAAAATGCCAGGACAGTTCAAAACCCCCCCAAATGACCCCATTTTTGAAAGTAGACACCCCAAGCTATTTGCTGAGAGGCATGTCGAGTCCATGGAATATTTTATATTGTGACACAAGTTGCGGGAAAAAGACAAATTTTTTTTTTTTTTGCACAAAGTTGTCACTAAATGATATATTGCTCAAACATGCCATGGGAATATGTGAAATTACACCCCAAAATACATTCTGTTGCTTCTCCTGAATACGGGGATACCCCATGTGTGAGACTTTTTGGGAGCCTAGCCGCGTACGGGACCCCGAAAACCAAGCACCGCCTTCAGGCTTTCTAAGGGCGTAAATTTTTGATTTCACTCTTCACTGCCTATCACAGTTTCGGAGGCTATGGAATGCCCAGATGGCACAAACCCCCCCAAATGACCCCATTTTGGAAAATAGACACCCAAAGCTATTTGATGAGAGGTATAGTGAGTATTTTGCAGACCTCACTTTTTGTCACAAACTTTTGAAAATTGAAAAAAGAAAAAAAAAAATACGTTTTTCTTGTCTTTCTTCATTTTCAAAAACAAATGAGAGCTGCAAAATACTCGCCATGCCTCTCAGCAAATAGCTTGGGGTGTCTACTTTCCAAAATGGGGTCATTTTGGGGGGTTTTTGTGCTATCTTGGCATTTTATGGCCTTCGAAACTGTGATGGGTAGTGAGGAGCGAAATCAAAAATTAACGCCCTTAGAAATCCTGAAGGCGGTGATTGGATTTCGGGGCCCCGTATGAAGCTAGGCTCCCAAAAAGTGCCACTCATGTGGTATCCTCATACTCAGGAGAAGCAGCAGAATGTATTTTGGGGTGTAATTCCCATGGCCTGTGTGAGCAATATATCATTTAGTGACAACTTTGTGCAAAAAAAAAAAAAAATTGTCACTTTCCCGCAACTTGTGTCAAAAAATAAAATATTCCATGGACTCAACATGCCTCTCAGCAAATAGCTTGGGGTGTCTACTTTCCAAAATGGGGTCATTTGGGGGGGTTTTGTGCCATCTTGGCATTTTATGGCCTTCAAAACTGTGATAGGTAGTGAGGAGTGAAATCAAAAATTTATGCCCTTAGAAATCCTGAAGGCGGTGCTTGGTTTTCGGGGCCCCGTACGCGGCTAGGCTCCCAAAAAGTCCCACACATGTGGTATCCCCATACTCAGGAGAAGCAGCTAAATGTATTTTGGGGTGCAATTCCATATATGCCCATGGCCTGTGTGAGCAATATATCATTTAGTGACAACTTTTTGTAATTTTTTTTTTTTTTATTTATTTTTTTTTTTTTTGTCATTATTCAATCACTTGGGACAAAAAAAATAAATATTCAATGAGTTCAACATGCCTCTCAGCAATTTCCTTGGGGTGTCTACTTTCCAAAATGGGGTCATTTGGGGGGGGTTTGTACTGCCCTGCCATTTTAGCACCTAATGAAATGACATAGGCAGTCATAAACTAAAAGCTGTGTAAATTCCAGAAAATGTACCCTAGTTTGTAGACGCTATAACTTTTGCGCAAACCAATAAATATACGCTTATTGACATTTTTTTTACCAAAGACATGTGGCCGAATACATTTTGGCCTAAATGTATGACTAAAATTGAGTTTATTGGATTTTTTTTATAACAAAAAGTAGAAAATATCATTTTTTTTCAAAATTTTCGGTCTTTTTCCGTTTATAGCGCAAAAAATAAAAACAGCAGAGGTGATCAAATACCATCAAAAGAAAGCTCTATTTGTGGGAAGAAAAGGACGCAAATTTAGTTTGGGTACAGCATTGCATGACCGCGCAATTAGCAGTTAAAGCGACGCAGTGCCAAATTGTAAAAAGTGCTCTGGTCAGGAAGGGGGTAAATCCTTCCGGGGCTGAAGTGGTTAAAATTTTGATTTTGAACGTTCGAGTCCCATAGACTTCAATGGGGTTCTAACATTCGTGCGAATTTTCGGTCCGTTCACAGGTTCTGGTCCGAACCGAACCTGGGGGTGTTCGGCTCATCCCTATCCAATATAGGCCTCAGTCTATAAGCAGTATAGGCCACTAATGCACCAAGTTAAAATTGTACCTTCGTTATCACAATCGGCGCTTCCGCTACTCCTTCCTCTGCTCACAGATTGTACGTACGACGCACGCGTGTTATGCTTTATATACACTGCACATGCGTGAAACTCCGCCCGCCCCTGACCTTCTTTATAGTATATTCCCCACCCCTTCTCTTTCAGCGCAGTGGGAGAGCACATGGTGGAGAAAGAACAAGTGCATCAAGACAGCATCAAATGTGAGAAAGGCCAAGATCATGACTAAAGTTGTGAAAAGTCTGCACAGGAATTTTGGGGTATGACGATCCAAGAATCAATTGAGGAAACGCTAGTCAGACCTGAAATTGAGAGAGCACAATTAGTACAGAACGATCAAGTGAGTTCTGCAAAAAAGTAAGTATTTGTCATGTGTTCCTAATATTATTATTACTTGCATGCTGCTCCATGTGCTTTTCTGTAATGTTTAAAATGTTAAGTTTCAGGTTCGTGGGCACAGTAATCGTTCATAGTAAACATTGTTCATTCACCCACTAATAAGATGTTTTTGGCAGATGCAGGTTAACTGCATTTGGTCATGACTATTTATATTAAAAGAAGTTTAGTACATTGTTGTCTACATTGGTTTGTAACTAGAATGAAATGTAAACTCGATTCAGTGTATGGAGAGGACACTCAGCAGCTGTTTACACATCTGGACGCAGGAGCACTAGTGTGGGACACCAGAACAAACTTTTTAGGGTGTCCGACACAGGTGCTCCAGTGGATACTAGGGGTGTCTCCATGTGTGAAACTTGACCAAAATAGGGAAGTATTGCAGCTTTAGCTAGGGAGATAAAAAATGTCCCTAGCTTGGAACTTGAACCAAAAAAGACAATTGTACGACACTTCCAAGCAATGTTTCGTATTACTATTTTTGGCCTCAAATATCTGTGTGCTAAGTATACCTTTTTTTTATTCACATAGGGGAAAAAAGACTCAGGCCATCAGAGGACACCAGGAACCCACAACCTTCTAAAGAAGGGGAAATCCCCACACCACAACCAGAGGATGTGGAGGAAGGAGAGGTTTATGAATTGGGCGAAATAGTGACCACAACAGGTGAGTGTCTTAGACCACAGCTTTAAGTAATAGATGTATGCCTGCATATTTATAATACATGATGTGTTTTTTTAATTTTAGGTGATGTGTATGTTGTGGAAGAAGAATCTCATTTCACAAGTGTGAGTGCACAGATCCTCATCAGGGAGATCATGGTGTGCAGTCAGGATTAACAGGAGATCAAAACATCAATGATGTTGAAAAAAAGACTCAAAAACATCATTGATGTTTTAGGCAGAATCTAAAACACGCCAAAATTAGTCAATTTGTTTATATTTTTAGTATTTTTCTATCTTTTTAAAAGTATATTGAAAGCCAAATTTTGAAGATGCGCCCAGTGTGTCAACATGTGCTATCTGCCGTCACGGGATATCAATGTACGTGTTTTGTGGGTGCAGCCCCTTTCTCGCAACTAAAGTAGCTGAGAGGAAGGGGTTGCACCCCTGAAACACATCCATTGATACCCCATTATGGGAGCTAGCACATGTTGACATTATGCATGGGATCAGGAGGGAAATCCCCATTTTGACTCTCAATTTGTGTGCATCTTCAAAATTTGGCTTTCACAGGGGTGACATCACCCAATCTGATGAAGGCAAGATCAACACAGTTTGGACATACCAATATCTGATATTGCCTTCAATTTATCAAAGTTGAACTTTGTAAGTTCCTGAGTTGTGTATTGTTTTATGGTTTAAAATATGCCTGTTTACCCCAAAAAGGATATTTCTACTGTCAAACAAAAAAATGTTATTCAAAAAATATGTTGGTTTGTTCAAAAACCCTTTTCTAATGCACATGTGAATGTGCACAGAGTAAAAATTTTTCTACTCAACAATGTGTGGCTTCTTCTTTCAATGCTCAATACCAGTTTTTGGAGTAAGTTGGTGTTTACAGTGACAATGGGGGTTATTTACTAAAGGCAAATCCACTTTGCACTACAAGTGCACTTTCAGTGCAGTTTCAGTGCAGTTTCAAGTGCACTTTTGCAGTGCACTTGTAGTGCAAGGAGAATTTTCCTTTAGTAAATAACACCCACAGTTCTTTAAAATTTGCCACAATCAGCCCATTTTCGTGACTCAAAAAAATTAATTCATGGTGCTGAAAATGATGAAGATTTTTATCAGTAGTGCATTACATACATTAACAACAAAAACAAGGTGTGTGTGTAGCAGACCCACAACATAATAGTTAGCTGAAGAAGAGATTGTCACCTCATGTATCAAATAAGTTACGTTTGCACTATGGCCAAAAAGGAAAGCCCATTGGATAACCTAGGAGACAGCTAAAAGAAACACAAGCAGTAAATCAAAGGAAATATTATTTCAGTTTAAATTAATAATTTATATTAAAAATGTTTCTTAAACATTTTCTGGCATATCAATGGCCCCCCTACCTGCAAAGTACTCCATATATTTAGACGGACCTCGCAGGCGCTTTGGTGGGGCAAGCCAGGACGGCCAGCTTCAAGCGCCATCAGGGTTTGTTCTTTAAATCCAGCCTCAGGCCCAACTAAGGCCACATAGTTCATAGAATTTCTCCTTAAAAAGTTGGGTAGAAAGCAGCATGCAAGTATTATATGGTTACGTTTATATTCCGCCATGTTGATTGGCGTAAAGAATAGGCGGAACTGGCTGGCCATTATCCCAAAAGCATTCTCCACCACTCTTCTGGCTCTGGCCAGCCGGTAGTTAAAAACCCTCTGCTCCGGGGTGAGGGTCCTCATGAGAAACGGCCGCATCAGGTCCAAACGCTTCATCAGCGAGAAAGACGATCGGCAGACCAGCCACGTTGTCTTCCGGAGGTGGTAATCCCAAGCCACCACTCTGGAGCCGTCCATAGAACTTGGTCTGGGCAATGACTCCACCATCCGGCATCCGGCCATTTTTCCCCACATCCACATAGAGAAACTCGTATGTCGCCGACTCCACCGCCAACATCACTATACTATTAAACCCCTTATAGTTGTAATAGTATGACCCCGAGTTGGGAGGTGGGACTATGTGGACATGTTTCCCATAAATTGCCCCTCCGCAGTTGGGAAAGCCCCACCGCTGGGCAAAATGGGAAGCCACAGTCTGCCATTCCTGTGGCATTGAAGGAAACTGTAGAGTCAAACAAGAAAAAAAAAATGTGTTCTTTTGCACATAACATTGCAAGCAGATTAGACACAAACATCCTTGGCCAACATCAGTATAACATTTTTTTGAAGGAGTATTTAAAGACAAAAATATAAGGTCCACTTATCAGATTTCTCACCCCCTCAGATGGCCCAGTGTAAACATTTTAGGGTGGGGGGGGTGTATTGGACAGGTAACCCTCTCCACTTCATTGAGAGCTGAATGCATAAATAATGTGTTTTACTTTGGCCAGCCCCTCCTTACTTACACTATTGGCATCCCACTGGACAGGTAAGAAGTGTCATAATGCAAAAATATAAATACACACTGTACAAATTGAAGCACTTTTTTACATTCTGCAGTTACCTATTAAGATAATAGGAGAACAAAACTTTAAAACAGTACCATTTAAAAGTATTCAGGCAGGCCCTTTCACTACATGCTTTGGTAAATTCATCCAGAAATATGAACACAAAAGAAGTAGGTATAGTGTTTATGGGTTTGGCAAAGTCAGCAGATAGAGGATTGGTATTGGTTGACTTAGCGGTTGGGGGGGGGTCCAAATGATTTTGTGACCCCCCCAAAAAAAGTCTCTGGCACTCTGCATGAATTTAAGGACACAAATAACATTTGTACACATTTTGGGGGTGTTTAGGGTAAAGCACTACTATGGAGCTGACGAAATACAATGTTAAGTGACTAGGCTAGGTGTGTATGGGCCCAGGATAGCATGCTGGGGAGGTTAGTGAAGGCAAATATGCATGAAGGACAAAAAAGGAACTTTAAAAACTTCCAGAATGCATGAGGATAAAGAGGACATTCACAGCATATTACAATCATGGTAATTAGGGAATGATGAAAGAAATACAATACATTAGCAAACATTAAATACATAGAATGTAATGTTAAAGGAGAAATCTTACCTTAATATAGTCCTTCTGCAGGACCTGTATGATGGCAGAACAGATCTCTAGAATAATGATTCCCAGAGCCTGGGGGAGATGCCTGTGGAGAACATGATGTCCTGCAGACTTCTCCCTGTTGCCAAGTACCACAACATGGCGACTAGCCTGTGCTCGGGAGTGATGGCTTGCCACATGCAGGTGTCCTGCTTCGTAATATAAGGGGAGAGCAAAGTCAACAAATGGTGAAAAAATGGGGTCCATCATTTGAAGATAATTCCTGAAATCATCAGGATTATTCTCACGGATCTCCCGCAACAAAGGCATGTGTGAGAATTGGTCACGCTGGAGTAACCAATTCTTCATCCATGAACTTCTCCCCGCCCTGTTCATGGACTGGGCTTGGGTCAAAGTAAGAACCCCAACACCAAGCCCCTGCACAGCACAAACTCTACTATGAGTACATACTCGCAACATGGCTTCAAAACGGTCGGCTCGTCAGAACGCACTGAAAATCATAAAGGCCTGAGAACAGCGAGCTGAAAATCAGAAATGAGCGGACAAGAACGCACTGGAAATCAAATACGTACTATAAAAATGCGCACTGAAAAAACAGATGCAAACTGAGTACACGCACTGAAAACCAGATACGAACCCACAAGCACAAACTGAAGAGCAGTAACGATCTGAAAAGCACAAGGCTGAAAAGCACGAATAGTCTCTCACCAAACCTCTACTAACACGAGATTAGCAGAAGGAGCCCAAAGGGTGTCACACTGGCTATTAAACTTCCCTTTTATAGTGCCGTCGTAAGTGTTGTACGTCAGCGTGTTCTTGACGATTGGAATTTCTGACAACACTTTTGCGACCGTGTGTTTGCAAAACAAGTTTGAGCCAACATCCGTCAGAAATAAATCCAGGATTTCATTGTCGGAATGTTCGATCATGTGTACGCAGCATTTCACTCTCCAGATGCATTAACCCTTATCATGGCAGGCTACAATACCACGTGCACTTACATGAATGAGTTCTGGCGTGAACAGCAATACAAAATCCTTCACTGGGCCTACATTCCTCATTCACCCTCCAAAGTCTTTCTGGATCGCTCGTACTGCCCTTTATGCAATGAATGCAGACCTTTCCTACTCCACAGGCTTTGGGCTTGCCCTCTCATATCACGCTTCTGGAACCAAGTTGAACAGTAGGGATGAGCCGAACACCCCCCTGTTCGGTTCGCACCAGAACATGCGAACAGGAAAAAAGTTCGTTCAAACGCGCGAACACCGTTAAAGTCTATGGGACACGAACATGAATAATCAAAAGTGCTAATTTTAAAGGCTTATATGCAAGTTATTGTCATAAAAAGTGTTTGGGGACCTGGGTCCTGCCCCAGGGGACATGGATCAATGAAAAAAAAGTTTTAAAAAACGGTCGTTTTTTCGGGAGCAGTGATTTTAATAATGCTTAAAGTCAAACAATAAAAGTGTAATATCCCTTTAAATTTCGTAGCTGGGGGGTGTCTATAGTATGCCTGTAAAGGGGCGCATGTTTCCCGTGTTTAGAACAGTCTGACAGCAAAATGACATTTCGAAGGAAAAAACCCATTTAAAACTACTCGCGGCTATTGCATTGCCGACAATACACATAGAAATTCATTGATAAAAACGGCATGGGAATTCCCCACAGGGGAACCCCGAACCAAAATTAAAAAAAAAAAAAAGACGTGGGAGTCCCCCTAAATTCCATACCAGGCCCTTCAGGTCTGGTATGGATATTAAGGGGAACCCCGGCCAAATTTTTTTTTTTAAAAATGACGTGGGGTTCCCCCTAAATTCCATACCAGACCCTTCAGGTCTGGTATGGATTTTAAGGGGAACCCCGCGCCAAAAAAACAAAAACAAAAAAACGTCGTGGGTCCCCCCAAAAATCCATACCAGACCCTTATCTGAGCACGCAACCTGGCAGGCCGCAGGAAAAGAGGGGGGGACGAGAGTGCGGCTCCCCCCTCCTGAGCCGTACCAGGCCACATGCCCTCAACATTGGGAGGGTGCTTTGGGGTAGCCCCCCAAAACACCTTGTCCCCATGTTGATGAGGACAAGGGCCATCTTCTTCTTCTGGTTCTTCTGGCTCTTCTGGTTCTTCCTCCGGTGTTCTCGTCCAGCATCTCCTCCGTGGCATCTTCTATCTTCTTCTCCTCGGGCCGCTCCGCACCCATGGCATGGGGGGAGGCTCCCGCTCTTCTCTTCGTTTCCTTCTCTTCTTCCTTCTTCTCTTCTTCTATTCTTCATTTTCTTCTCCGGGCTGCTCCGCACCCATGCTGGCATGGAGGGAGGCTCCCGCTGTGTGACGGCGTCTCCTCATCTGACGGTTCTTAAATAACGGGCGGCGGGGCCCCCCTCTGACACACGGTTACTTGACGGGACTTCCCTGTGACATCACGGGGAATGCCACAGGGAAGTCCCGTCATGTCCCGTGCGTCAGAGGGGGGCGGGGTCACCGGGTGGCCCCCCCGTTATTTAAGAACCGTCAGACGAGGAGACGCCGTCACACAGCAGGAGCCTCCCTCCATGCCAGCATGGATGCGGAGCGGCCCAGAGAAGAAAATGAAGAAGAGAAGAAGGAAAAAGAGAAGAAAACGAAGAGAAGAGCGGGAGCCTCCCCCCATGCCATGGGTGTGGAGCGGCCCGAGGAGAAGAAGATAGAAGATGCCGCGGAGGAGATGCTGGACAAGAATGCCGGAGGAAGAACCAGAAGAAGAAGAAGATGAAGGAAGATAGAAGAAAGAAGAAGCATTTAAATAAAGGAATTGTCAAAAACTGTCTCTTGTCATTTTTAACATTTTTGACAGTTTTTTAGTGAAATGGTAGGGGTAAGTACCCCCTTACCATTTCACACGGGGGGGGCTGGGATCTGGGGGTCCCCTTGTTAAAGGGGGCTTCCAGATTCCGATAAGCCCCCCGCCCGCAAACCCCCACAACCACCGGCCAGGGTTGTGGGGATGAGGCCCTTGTCCTCATCAACATGGGGACAAGGTGTTTTGGGGGGCTACCCCAAAGCACCTTCCCAATGTTGAGGGCATGTGGCCTGGTACGGTTCAGGAGGGGGGGTGCACTCTCGTCCCCCCCTCTTTTCCTGCGGCTTGCCAGGTTGCGTGCTCGGATAAAGGTCTGGTATGGATTTTTGGTGGGACCCCACGCTGTTTTTTTTTTTTTTTTTGGCGCGGGGTTCCCCTTAAAATCCATACCAGACCTGAAGGGTCTGGTATGGAATTTAGGGGGACTCCCACGTCATTTTTTTTTTTAATTTTGGTTCGGGGTTCCCCTGTGGGGAATTCCCATGCCGTTTTTATCAATGAACTTCTATGTGTATTGTCGGCAATGCAATAGCCGCGAGTAGGTTTAAATGGGTTTTTTCCTTCGAAATGTCATTTTGCTGTCAGACTGTTCTAAACACGGGAAACATGCTCCCCTTTACAGGCATACTATAGACACCCCCCAGCTACGAAATTTAAAGGAATATTACACTTTTATTGTTTGACTTTAAGCATTATTAAAATCACTGCTCCTGAAAAAACGGCCGTTTTTAAAACTTTTTTTTGCATTGATCCATGTCCCCTGGGGCAGGACCCAGTTCCCCAAACACTTTTTATGACAATAACTTGCATATAAGCCTTTAAAATTAGCACTTTTGATTTCTCCCATAGACTTTTAAAGGGTGTTCCGCGGCATTCGAATTTACTGCGAACACCCCAAATTGTTCGCTGTTCGGCGAACTTGCGAACAGCCAATGTTCGAGTCGAACATGAGTTCGACTGGAACTCGAAGCTCATCCCTATTGAACAGTATGTGGCGATAGTCACTGGCCTTTACCCCCACAAGAACATTTACCCCCTATTATTTGGATCGCTAGAAGCTCTTAACCAAGACCTTCCTAGCTCACAGATCAGAATTGTACAATACTACAAAGCATGGCTGTCTACATGCTACATGGAAGCCAAGAGAGTAATTCTTAAATAGTGGACACTCTCCCTCCTTCCCACCATCAAAGACTTAAAAATGTACTTGCTAAATCTCCTCTGGATAGAGAAATTAGATCTCATCCTCTACAGTCAAAGAAAATCAGTATGTTTTCTTTACAAATGGACCTCATTCATTGACAAAGCGCTATCAACCTCTAAACGTTCCATCTTTAATGACCCATCGCACAACAAGGAGGCTCTTACAACAACACCTATCACCACATCCTTACAAGACCGATGTCAAGGACACATATTGTCGTTTCTCTCCTAACCACCTATTGTGCCTTACACTATGGAACTAATGCCATGGAGACCTAGCAGATCCTATCTACAACGGTGTATGATTAAGCCACATTAACACAGGAAAAAATAAATAAATACATGAATAAACAAATAAAATTAAATTAAACAACATGTTACAGGAGACTGACAGGGACTACGTTTTATGTTATGTGCATCATTACTTATGTTTATACTTCTCTATTAAACTGTCCAAGCTCTCTGATAACTCTAGTTGTGTAAACTCGGCTTGGGTTCACTCTCCCCCTCCCCCCTCCTCTCTCTTTTTTTTCCTCTCTCCCTCCCTGCCCTTCCCACCTTTCCCCCCTCCACCTAATAGATGCCTTCATCATGACTCATCATTCTGGTTATAAGGGCTCTTTCACACGGACGATCCGTATGTCCGTTTTTCATCCTTCCGTTTTCGGATGAAAAACGGACATACATGTATCCCTATGGAGCGTAGGATGTCAGCGGTGACATGTCCGCTGACATCCGACCCGCTCCGATCCGAAAAAGTGCAATGGAGGAAAACCCTACTTTTCCATCCGTTTTCGAATCGGATCGGGTGACGACGGACTCTACAGTCCGTCATCATCCGATCCTCCATAGGGGAGAGCGGTGCTCTGACAGGTCCGTCATCTTCCTGCTCAGCGGGGATCGGCGGAGCGATCCCCGCTGAGCAAGCGGGTGTTCATGGGGCGGATCATCATTGATCTGCCCCGTGTGAAAGAGCCCTAAGACATACACTGTCTAATCACATGTTGACATGTCTAATATGTTGTTTCTCGAAAACTCAAATAAATTTTCTTTAAAAAAATAAAATAAATAATAATCTTATTTAATGTAAAAAAAATCCTTGAAATCTCAGATAAAGAGAGGATCCCATGGGAACACACTAAAATGCTACTACAAAAAGCTATTACCAGTTTCTTCTTATCCAGCGTTTTTTCCAGAGTATTTTTAGCTTAGAAAAATCCTAGTGTGCTTGGAGTCTAAATGTGTCCAGCCCAATCCTTCGGCATGATATATTCACTGAGCCATGCTCCCTCACTGCCTCCCCGTTTTAGTCCATCTTGGGTAAGCTCCTGTCTTGGATGGTGTGCCTACCCAGGCAAATTATGTCTCTGCTCCTATGTGACAGTGCTTGGTCTTGATGACTGATAGTTGAGGTTTGAAAACTGTCACATGGTGAAATCACAGGCTTCCGAATACTTGGAAGCCCCACTCTGTAAGAACAATGAAGCATTGATTGGTTGAATATGAAGGTGGTGAAGAAAAATGGATCTATGCATATGCCTTACAATGGAAAGGAGGTAGGAACTTACAGGAGCTACTGTCACTGTGCAAAGTGACAGTTTCTCTTTAAAGTATTTTAAAAAGGAGACTGCTACTTTACCAGCCAAGCCAGTTTCTCTTCTAGGCAGAGAAGTGTTTTAAACATAATAAAGTACAGCTAAAGACAAAACTTTTTTTTTTAGTTTTGGATAGGGTGGGGATGGATTAGAACACGTGTCAGGTTTTATTGCTGTCTGTGCCTCCAGGAGATTCATTCTATTTGTCCTTTTTTTCAATTATCATTGAAAGAGAAAAGTAAAAGAAAAGCCCAAATTTTGGGTTGTCCCCAGAAAAGTAATAGAGGGGAAATCTTCCAATGGGGACACTAGTTCTGGTGACCTGGGGGTCCCGAGGGGATTCCCTTAATTTGCTGGAAAATGTCCTCTCACTGCCTGTTTTAGCTATGGGACAGGAAGTGAGGGTAAACCTCCCCAATAGGACAGATGGCAAAAAATAAACTGTTAGGGGTTATGACTAGGGAGGAGCCCGATGTTCAAGTTGAACGTTGTTCGCCGAATAGCGAACAATTTGGGGTGTTCGCGGGAAATTCGAAAGCTGCAGAACATCCTTTAAAATTCTATGGGAGAAATCAAAAGTGCTAATTTTAAAGGCTTATATGCATCATAAAAAGTGTTTGGGGACCTGGGTCCTGCGCCAAGGGACAAGTATCAATGCAAAAAAAAGTTTTAAAAACGGCCGTATTTTCGGGAGCAGTGATTTTAATAATTCTTAAAGTGAAACAATAAAAGTGAAATATTCCTTTAAATTTCGTACCTGGGGGGCGTCTATAGTATGGCTGTAAAGTGGCGCATGTTTCCTGTGTTTAGAACAGTCTGACAGCAAAATGACATTTCAAAGTAAAAAAAGGCATTTAAAAGTACTCGCGGCTATAATGAATTGTCGGTCCCGGCAATACACATAAAAGTAATTGAAAAAATAATGGCATGGGATTCCCCCACAGTTCATTACCAGGCCCTTTGGGTCTGGTATGAATATAAAGGGGAACCCAGAACCAAAATTAAAAAAAAAAATTGTGTGGGGGTCCCCCCAGATTCCATACCAGGCCCTTCAGGTCTGGTATGGATATTAAGGGGAACCCCATGCCAAAATTAAAAAAATGGAGTGGGGGTCCCCCAAAAATACATACCAGACCCTTATCCGAGCACGCAACCCGGCAGGCCTCAGAAAAAGAGGGGGGGATGAGAGAGTGTCCCCCTCCTGAACCGTACCAGGCCACATGCCCTCAACATGGGGAGGGTGCTTTGGGGTAGCGGCCCCCCCAAAGCACCTTGTCCCTATTTTTATGGGGACAAGGGCCTCATCCCCACAACCCTTGCCCGGTGGTTGTGGGGGTCTGCGGGCAGGGGGCTTATCAGAATCTGGAAGCCCCCTTTAACAAGGGGACCCCCAGATCCCGGCCTCCTCCCTGTGTGAAATGGTAACGGGGTACAAATGTACCCCTACCATTTCACAAAAAAAGTGTGAAAATGGTAAAAACGACAATACATGCCTTGGGACAAGTCCTTTATTAAAAATAAAAAAATAAAAGTGTCCCACAAAGTCCATTCATCTTCTTTTTCTCTCACTCCGACCGAAAAAGAAAAAAAAAAAAAAAAAAAAGCAGCACGCTGCCACCGATCTGCCTCCATGACCAGCCTCTCAGGTGACAACTCTTTTATAACTGAGGGCGGGGCCACATGATGACATTGTAAGGGCTTACCTAGGTTGCAGTCCATGGCACAGAGATGTACGCTCACCCTTGCAAATAGACACAGCCCACGGTAACAAAGAGATAAGCTACCTAGGCTGTGAATCTGCGCACGGGGGCTTGACAGGAATTTGCCAAAGGATGGTCGAAGTAAAGCCGTAGTCAGGGATTCTAGAAGTCAGAGTAAACAATAAGCAGAGCCAGGGTCAGAAGCCGGAGTCAGTTTTGGAACGCTATAATTGGAACGCAGGAACTTTAGGCAAAACAGGAGACAATGAACTGACAAAGTGAGGCAGTGTTTTATACCCAGCTGATTGGATAAACAGCCTCAGCTGAACCAGGAGTGACAGGTACTAATTGCAGCAAGATCCAGAGTATGGCCCTAGTATTTCATACAGAACTAGGCAAAGCTGGAAAGCAGGCTGAAAGGAACTGAGGTGTGGCTCAGAAGCAAAGTAACAGGAGCACTAAACAGGCAGTCATAGGTTCAATACCTCTTTGAGCCACTTTGGGCGTGACCACGCCTAGCCGTCTGCATGGCACGGTAGGGACTGTGATAGTTCCCTGCCCTTAGAGCATGGAATAGCCTATTTCCTTTGAGCTTTCTTTGTTTTAGAAGTTCCAGTTGGGGAGACTTTCATCGCTCGCAATGCTCTTTCAAAAATCTTCAGGTCTTGCTTACGGACTATGGTGACATTTGAGGCATACGTACAGTCAGGAGGTAGCAGGGACACAAGCACAAGAACTTCAAGCGGGGACACCAGCACAGGAACTTCAAGCGGGGACACCGGCACAGGAACTTAAAGTGGGGACACAGACACAGGAACATCAGACCAGGCAGCAGGTACTGAAGCATCAGACTGGGTAGCAGGCACTGATTCAGGGGTGGCAGGAAGGATCCTAGTTGTACCCACTTGCTGAAACTTTGGCCGAGGTCGATGAATTGGGCAGAGAGAGATAAGGTGCCCTCTCCCCCCACGGTAGAAACAATGACCACAGTCTCTCCTCCGCTCTCTTTCACCTTGAGATAGCGTGGGCCGGATTCCCCCGATCTCCATGGGTTCCACATCTCCCAGGGAAGGTGAGCGTGTAACCACAGGAGTGTTTAGGCTTTGTGGGGTAAGGGCTTCATGGCTTGGCACATACTGAGATGGCATGGAGTCGTATCTGTACCGGGTATTCCTGTCCCTGGATACCAGTAGGCCGCGTGTACAGAGAACAGACTTGGGAACACTGGTTTTCTTTAAAGCAGGAATGTAAGAGTCCAGAGCAAACTTGAAAGCTTCCCAGCTGTCCAAGACTGGACTTCCCTCCTGTAAGCGCTGATGAGCCCAAGTTTTGCATTGTCCAGTGAGCAGGTTGATGGAAGCACGAATCTTAATATAGTCGGTGGCATAGGTCCTAGGCTTAAGGGCAAACAACAGCTCACAATACATCTTAAAACAAAAGAAGGATGCACGATTTCCATCAAACTTCTCAGGCATCAAAACAAATGGTTCCGGACATTTAGGTTCCAGGTCTGGGTGTACTGTAGTTTTAAACAAGTGGACTTCTTGCTGGAACCCAGAAACGGTTTGGCCCAGGCTGGAGACTTGCAGAGCAAGGGAGGTGAGCATCTTGTACATCTCTGCGGACTCCATGATGGTCGGTTCATTATGCAGGGGGTTATCTAGGTTGGAGTCCATGCACAGAGATGTAAACTCACCCTTGGAAATAGACACAGCCCATGGTAACAAAGAGATCAGCTACCTGGGCTGTGAATCTGTGCACGGGGGCTTGACAGGAATTTGTCAAAGGATGGTCGAAGTAAAGCCGTAGTCAGGGATTCCAGAAGTCAGAATAAACTATAAGCAGAGCCAGGGTCAGAAGCCGGAGTCAGTTTTGGAATGCTGTAACTAGAACACAGGAAAGCTGGAATGCTGGAACACAGGAATGCTGGAACACAGGAATGCTGGAACCTTGGGCAAAACAGGAGACAATGAACTAACAAAGCCCGCAGAGTGAGGCAGTGTTTTATACCCAGCTGATTAGATAAACTACCTCAGCTGAACCAGGAGTGACAGGTACTAATTGCAACAAGATCGAGAGTATGGCCCTAGTATTTCATGCAGAACTAAGCAAAGCTGGAAAGCAGGCTGAAAGGAACTGAGGTGGGGCTCAGAGGCAAAGTACAAGAGCACTAAATAAGCAGTCATAGTTTCAATACCTCTTTGAGCCACTTACGGTGTGACCATGCCTGGCCGTCTGCATGGCATGGTAGGGACTGTGACAGATGTTGCTGGGTGACCCCGCCCCCTCTGACACACGGGGACATCCCTATGGCTTCCCTGTAGTGTCAGAGGGGGCAGGGTCACTTGGTTATGGCACCAGGTGGCCCTGCCCCCCCTCTTGACACTATGGGGAAGCCATAGAGATCTCCCCATGTGTCAGAGGGGGGTGGGTCACCCAGGTGATGTCATTGTGTGGCCCCGCCCTCAGTTATAAAAGAGCTGTCACCTGAGAGGCCGGTCATTATGGCGGGTGCCTCCCATGGAAGCAGATCGTTGGTGGCATGTGTTTTTTTTTTTTCTTTTTCGGTCTGTCGGAGTGAGAGAAGAAGAAGATGAATGGACTTCGTGGGACACTTTTATTTTTTATTTTTTAATAAAGGACTTGCCCCAAGGCCTGTATTGTTGTTTTTAGCATTTCACACAGGGTAGGAGGCCAGCATCTGGGGGTCCCCTTGTTAAAGGGGGCTTCCAGATTCTGATAAGCCCCCCACCCGCAGACCCCCACAACCCCTGGGCAAGGGTTGTGGGGATGAGGCCCTTGTCCCCATCAACATGGGGACAAGGTGCTTTGGGGGGGCCACTACCCCAAAGCACCCTCCCCATGTTGAGGGCATGTGGTCTGGTACGGTTCAGGAGGGGGGGGCGCTCTCTCATCCCCCCTATTTTCCTGTGGCCTGCCAGGTTGCTCGGATGAGGGTCTGGTATGTATTTTTGGGGGGACCCCCACGCCATTTTTTAAAAAAACATTTGGCGCTGGGTTCACCTTAAAATCCATACCAGACCTGAAGGATCTGGTATGGATTTTGAGGGGGACCCCACGCCATTTTTTTTTGATTTTGGCGTGGGGTTCCCCCTAATATCCATACCAGACCTGAAGGGCCTGGTATGGAATTTGGGGGGACCCCCATGCAATTTTTTTTTAATTTTAGTTCGGGGTTCCCCTTAATATTCATAACAGACCCAAAGGGCCTGGTAATGGACTGTGGGGGAATCCCATGCCGTTTTTTTCAATGACTTTTATGTGTATTGCCGGGACTGACAATTCATTATAGCCGCGAGTACTTTTAAATGACTTTTTTCCTTTAGAAATGTAAATTTGCTCTCGGACTGTTCTAAACACGAGAAACATGTGCCACTTTACAGACATACTATAGACACCCCCAGGTACGAAATTTAAAGGAATATTTCACGTTTATTGTTTCACTTTAAGCATTATTAAAATCACTGCTCCCGAAAAAACTACCATTTTTAAAACTTTTTTTTGCATTGATACATGTCCCCTGGGGCAGGACCCAGGTCCCCATACACTTTTTATGACAATACCATGCATATAAGCCTTTAAAATGAGCACTTTTGATTATTCATGTTTGTGTCCCATAGACTTTAATGGTGTTCGCGTGTTCAAATGAATTTTTTACCTGTTCGCATGTTCTGCTGCGAACCGCACCGGGGGGGTGTTCGGCTCATCCCTAGTTATGACCCTCCTTTACTACTCCCTTAAAAAAAAGTTTTGCCTATAGTTCTACTTTAAATTCAATCAGTATAATCCCACAATTGTAAAGCAAAAAAAAAATATGCTTTGCCCATGCAGGGATTGGGGCATAACTAGCATTAAGAGATTGAGAAGTCAGCAGTATCAGCCTCCATTCATCTATCAGTTTTCCATCAAATTTGACTTATTCATCAATTAGGCATTTTTTTTATACAAACATTTAAGGGCTGAATACATTAACACATCCTAACCCTGCTTATACTTTGTGATAACTGAGCTGTCATACTTGTTACATCTGGAAGAAGATGAGGGGGAGTTTACTGTTAATATAATTAACACAAGCAATAATTGCTTCCTTGTTAGTACAAATTTATTGAAATCTGGAGGATTTACAGTGGCTTGCAAACATATTCACTACCCCTGGCATTTTTCGTGTTTTTTTGCCTCACATGGATTGTTTGAGGATTTGCATCATTTAATTAATAGAACATGCCCACAACTTTGAAGATGTTTTTTTTTTTTTTATTGTGAAGCAAACAACAAATAAGACAAAATAACAAAAACAGTCAATGTGCATAACTATTCACCCCCCTAAAGTCAATACTTTGTAGAGCCACCTTTTGCAGCTATCACAGCTCCAAGTCGCTTTGGATAAGTCTCTATGAGCTTGCCACATCTTACCACTGGGATTTTTGCCCATTCCTCCTTGCAAAATTGCTCCAGCTCCTTCAAGTTGGATCGTTTGCGCTTGTGAACAGCAATGTTTAAGTCTGACCACAGATTTTCTATTGAATTGAGGTCTGGGCTTTGACTAGGCCATTCCAACACATTTACATCTTTCCCCTTAAACCACTCAAGTGTTGCTTTAGCAGTGTGTTTGGGGTCATTGTCCTGCTGCAAGATGAACCTCCATCCTAGCCTCAAATCACACACAGAGTGGTACAGGTTTTGCTCAAGAATATCCCTGTATTTAGCACCATCCATCTTTCCCTCAACTCTGACAAGTTTCCCAGTCTGTTGAAAAACATCCCCACAGCATGATGCTGCCACCACCATGTTTCACTGTGGGGATGGTGTTCTTTGGGTGATGTGATGTGTTGGGTTTGCACCAGACATAGCTTTTCTTTGACGGACAAAAAAGTTCAATTTTAGTCTCATCAGACCAGAGCACCTTCCTCCATACATTTTGGGAGTGCCAACCTCTGCCCATCACCGGCAACAACTGCAGAGTTCCAGGGAGCCGGGGCAGCCGGCCTCCCTCCCCAGCGCCAAGCTGATGTAGTGAAGCTCCTATGCCCAGCTTAACCGCTGGCAACAGGACAGAGCACTGCTGGCTTCTGTCCTAAACTAACAAAGGATGGATTTCCTGTGGAAATGGATGGGACTTCGGTCTCCACCTGTATACCCCAGGGATGCTTGGCAGTTGGTCCAGATCCCCAACAGCATGACAGAGTGAGCCCAGCCACCTTGTATTCTCTTCAGAGGTTGAAAGGACTCCAGGGAGAAGGGCCAGTATGCACTCCCCCCAGCAGCGTGTATGTTATACAAGAGAGGCAGAGGTTGGCAGGGTGATTAATGATCTGTTTGAGACAATTTGTTTGGGATACTGTGTGGGTATGGGCATTGGGGGACTGGAACTACCGACTAACTTCGGAGTCAACCCATCTGGGGTCTCCTCCTGTGTCTGCTGCCAAAAGGGGAGAGATGTGATGGGAGTCACTTTGGGTGTGGGGCTCGTGGAACCCAGAATCCCTTGGAGAGGTTGAGAAACCCTTGTTTCAGCTCCCCATGCACCTCCTATCTCTAAGTTACCCTGTGTCTATTAGGGGCACAGGGTGACTGAGAAAATGATGGACAGCTACTTAGAAGAGAAGTATGATTTTTTTTTGTAGATTTATACTTACCTATGTGGATGCAGCATCAGACCGATGCTGCATCTGTCCCCCGCCACCTCTTCACTGGGATCCAAGCCACTGAACATTGCCGATGGCTCGGTTCTCTAAACTCCCCGAGCAGAGGGCATCTGCCTGTCAGTCAGCATCTCTCCTTGCAAATTGGATGCGATAAATATTGCAAATTGGATGCGGATTTTACCGCATCCAATTTGCATAGCAGAAGATTTTGCCCGGCTCCCTATGGAGCTGGTTCACACATCTCTGCAGCGGCTCCGGTGTGAATTGCACAGGAGTCCTGTGTGTCTTTTGGTTCAATTCAGGTCCGAATTCAGCCAAAAATTTGGGCTGAAATCAGACCTGAAACGCTGAATGGAGACGCAACGGACTCCTGCTGTGAGTTGCTGCGATCTCCAGTGTGAACCCAGCCTTATGCTCAAAAAAGCTCAAAGAAGCTCAATGAATACATGCAAAAGAGCACATAAAAGTACAAACTTCTTCAAGCTTTTAGGAAGAAAAATAAAAGTAAAAATTTCTGTAAAAGTAGCTTTTTTTGGAGCTGCAGTGTGCATGAGCCCTAATACAAACACACAGCAGGTGTTTCTGAGCTGTTAGAAACCAAGTCATACGAAACTAACGTCTTTGTTGTGATCTTTTAGAATTAAAAGCAGCTAAAGGGGTCAGCAAGGGCTTGTTTTAAATCTCTTTCAGTGCTTGTTAAGAATATGTAAACAGTTTAATAACCATAGTCTGAGTAGAAGTGTTTCAGCAAAATACTTGCTGCATATAACAATCAACAATCCTGTTTTTGTAAACCTGGAGCTGACATGGTGGGCATAGGTGTATGCAGCCTATTACATTAGGGTATGCACCCCAAAGCTCAAACACATATGCATTTGTGTGTGTATATGCATATATACTGATGGTAGTTTTTATTTTAATTATTTTATTTTTTATTACTTTTTTAAAAAAATTTTTTTAGAAACCCTGCTAGGGGGCTTTGGTGAAATATCAGGGGTCAAAACAGGGGGAATGTTCATCACACAGGGTGATTAGGGTGTGCCCAGGCACACCCTCTGCGCACGCCTATGATAGTGGGCCACTGAGATCCCTGTTCCAAACATAGTGAAGCCAACAATGGGTTAATTAATATTAATATGTAAGTTATCTCTTCTTACGTACAAAACTGAAATGTATATATTATTGATGCATACAGCTATAAAATCATTAGTGATTGACATTGTTGGACAGGGAATAAATGTGGTTGGATCATATAAAAAAAATATGACATTAAAGAATTATCATTGAAAAGCCAAATATAGCAGAATTTAAATCTAATCCTTTATACTAGTTTTTAGAACAAGCAACAGTCAGAGAAGCTCAAAAGAAACTGTTTCATCAACCTTGAAGATTTCTGCTCTCAAGACTGAATGAGTCTGAATGGGTCATTTGTGGCTCTGTAGAGCGGCTGTATGTATTGAAGTGTTTTAAGTCTGCCACAGAGCAAGCTGCGTGGGCATAGAAAACAATTTTAGAAAAAGATTTCTGTTATAAATTAGCATAACCTGTACCATTAGGATACAGCCAGGTTAGCCAGAGCACCTATTTATCCAAAGGTTTTTGATTTTAACTCTAATTTGATGCCATTTTCCTGTGCACACTTATTGTAATCAGTGACATAGCAGGACCTTAATTGTGACAAGTCTACCATTACGGCTTAGGCTCCAAAAGGACCTAAACTGATGTCAGATAAATGAAAAAACTGCAGTTCCATTAGGATCAAAATACCATGTACATAGAAGAAATAAAAAGAAATAGCCCGGTTGCTGCACGCTTCGTCCAGCCCGTGTGTTTAGTAGGTAAAGGCAGCCTCAGCTCAATTCATTCAAGCCTTCCCCTCAACATGTTTTGCCCAGAGGGTGTTGTTGGGGGCATAGCCTGGATGAATCGAGCTGAGTCTGCTTTTACCTGCTACCCACTCGGGCTGGACGAGGTGGCCAGTGGCCAGCCTATTTCTTTCTATTTCTCCTATGTACATGGTATTTTGATCCTAATGGAACTGCAGTTTCTTTCTTTTATCTAACATCAGTTTGGTCCTTTTGGAGTCTAAGCCCTAATGTTCGACTTGTCACAATTAAGGTCCCAGCAAGCGGGAAAGGGGTGGGGGAGTGGTGCCTACCACAGATGGGGTGATCAACGGGAAGGGCCTGTGCATTGGGTCTGGACAAACCTCTCCCCAGCCTGCACCCTCACTAGTTAGTGACATCCAAATTATTGGACCTTCTAAGCCTTAGCAGGGGCCTCTAAGCATTTATCATGGGTCACACCATGTACATAGGAGTTGACCATCTATGTGCTTTTTATTTTTTCACATGCACCGTGCCAGATATCTAGGTCTGTGCAACTGTGTAATGGTCACCCTACAGTATATTGGTAGGTGAGCCTATTTATTGCAATAGAGTTTATATATATAGCTCCTGTTGTCTAAGTTAACCCTGTTCCTTCTGGTCTGGGATTCTATAGCTAGTTTTCGCTTAGGGCTCGATAACCAGCATTGGCTAAAGCCAGTTACCTGGTGGCCACGTTGGGATCATTAGTTGAGACGTCCAATTGCATGTCAGAATAGAAACTATTAGGGAGAGACTGAAGCGCAGGGTAGATAGACCGAAACTGAGTTCCAGTGCCACAGTTCCAGTGCCACACCACAGTTCCTGCTGGTGTGAAACTCCGTTCCAAGCTAGTTGGACAACAGTTGGAGTATCTTCCCATGACCTTAGATACTGTCTTCGGGTCTCTGACACACTCTGAGACAAATGCTGCATAATCCTCAGGGGTCCCTACAACTGGACTTTTGTGCAACAGTCATCTGGAGGTATCTCTATTAATACTCAGGTATATGTGCACAATTCCACCTGGACTCCTATCGGGCCCTTTGATGATAATACCTGTTTGTACATTGGATGTATGTACTGTTATTATTCTCTTCTTATATAAAGCTTGTATTATTTCTATACCAGTGTGCATCTTTATACGTATGGTTCTTGCTATATGCTGGTTGCATTGGTTCTTTTTCTCCCAAGGACTTTCTTTAGATAACTGATTAATTTCCCAGAGGACATGCCCAGGGTGGAGACACTGCCAAGTTTATTATCAAATCCACTCTTCCACTTAGCAAAGGTTCTGGTTCTTTTATTTACCTACAGGTTTAGCTCAATATCCTGTTTGAGGAAGGCCTTTTGTACACCCAGAAGCTATGGGCAACAACAGTAAACTATTAAACATAGAAATCTTGCCTAATAATCCCTGCTCCTGGTCTGGATTCAGCAGAAGCTCAGCCATCAAAAGAACATGTGGTTTCAGATTTTTCTCTTCACTACCACCTTATGGGATTTTCAACCGAACAACCAAGAGACAGAAAGTGCTATACTTAATTATGTTTGTGATAAGCAGCACATGTATTTACAAATACAGACAGTAGAGGGTAGCAGATCCCTACATACTATATGAAGGAATCATATGAGTGGTTCTGGTCATATAATAAAAGGTAAGTATATGTACAGAAACCACGCTAATGCCAAAAGAAAACAGTTACCAAAAAATCTTGTGCAGAACAAACAACTCAACCATGTGATATAAACATAGTGCATACAAATATAAAGAGAAAAGAGCTGCATTTATGCAATACAAAACAAAGTAAATTACATTACAGTGAAATCAATTTATATACATAAAATAATGTCCATGTGAATATGTAAAATAGGTAGAGAGAGTCTTATTTAAAAGTTCATTGATAGAAATCCAACACCAACAGAAATGTGGAACCTTCTTCTGTGGAACCTCCTCCTCTAATAATGGGAGCGCTTACCAGATATTGTTGACTCTCTATCTCTAGAGAGGTCAATTAGGCAAAGATCAAAACCATCAGTGAAATCATTCAGATGTTTGATAGGGATACATTCCTATGGATAATAGAACCACTGGTTTTCCTACAGGCCGGCCTCCCCAAACGTCATAGACAGGAATATGAAAGGAAAAATGCTCCAATAGTGTAAAATCTTCCAATAGTTTTATTAAAATATTGTGGATAAAACTCCAAACTGTACAATTGAATCTCTGGCAATAAATTCAAACCAGCACTTCTGGGATCAATAGGGACACAATGATGTCAGCATGCAGCACCGCCCGCGTGCTGAAGTCATCACGTCCCTATCGATCCTCGATGTATTGCATAAGTTCTTCCGACTTTCTTTGTGCCTTATGGAGGTCTGAAAGTGTTCCAACTGCATGAACATTCTGTATTTCACCAACTGCTCTCCCTCCCACTGCTGCTTATCAATGTGCTACAGCCTGTTTGTGCTTTCTATTGCCAAACTGCACTTAATAATATGTTACAGCTTATATGCATCTACAGCCAGGCTGCTAATGAGCTTGTCTTTATTCTATATTCGGTGTCACTCAGCTGCCCTTATATGCTGTTCATCAATAACAGCACTGAGAGAGTGGATTTGTTGATAGCTATGTATCGGTGGTTTACCATGGCCCTGTAAATGTCACATATTAGAACACAATGAGGGAGGATTTGTTTACAGTATTTAATTATTGATTCCATATAGACATGTGCAGTTTGATTCGTTACGAATTAATATTCAGACAAATCTTTCATTATTCGAAGATTTGGATATGTTCGAATACCCGAATTACAATATAAACAAATTTTACCGAATGCTCCGGATAACGTAACGAAATTCGACCGAATCTCAGAAATTTGGACTGAAATTCAAATCAAATTTTACATTGAACTCCGGTCGAATTCTAACTACACATGGCGCTGAAATCAAAGACAGTGTTATTGGAGTACCATTTCAAAATAATACTGTTTTTGTTAAGCCAAAGGTGATTTAAAGAGTCATTGTAATCATTTGATGAAGATTTTTCTTTTGTTTGTTCACTTTGCTGCAAATTGAAAACAATATAACATTTTCCTTTCGACAGATTCGAAAATTTATCGATTTGAACATTTCAAATCGAAAAAATTGGTAAATTCAAATAAAATTAGAAAATTCCGAATACAAATTCCGAATACAAATTCCAAATACAAGTTGAATTAATCAATCAGATTGAACTAAACAAAATAACTATATTAATGAATCAAAACAAAACTAAACGATTTTTTTTCATCATGCACATGTCTAATTCCATATACTGATGGTGTGCATTCTGAATGTAGACTGAAATATAGGTACAGTGACATGCTGGATCTTAGTGACAAGGCTTGTTCTTGCAGAAGTGCCCTTTACTCATTGCATACAAATAAGCACTGATTAGAATAACTGTCAGCTTAAATGGGGAACGCCAAATATCATTATAGTCCCACCTGTGATCTGGTGTCTCTCTGAATGTTTATTATTATTATTATTATTATACAGGATTTATATAGCGCCGACAGTTTACGCAGCGCTTTACAACAACATTAGGGCAGACAGTACAAGTACAATACAATTCAATACAGGAGGAATCAGAGGGCCCTGCTCGTTAGAGCTTACAATCTAGGAGGTGTTTATTATTTCCAGCTACAAGAAGCATTTTGTGCAAGGTTTAAATGGCAATGCCTAAAGTTTGAAGATAGAATGATATTCTCTTCTTTATGGTTTTTTGACACTGTGAATTTTTTGTTTTTTGGTATTGGTATATATTGTTATAGAAATAATTAAAATGCACCAGTAATTTATCAGTGTGCATACTCTTGTGAACCAGTAGGACAGAGAAGTAGCCATTTTTTGAAGGTGTCATATTTCAAGTGGCATATATATAAAGCAACTTATCTGACATTCAGCAAACATTTATTGCAGATGAACATTCCTGGTGCATGTGTTTTGAATGGCAGTGATTGATCCACTACTAGTGAATGATTGGTGAAAGTTACATTCATTGCTTTATAAATGTACAACAAAGTGGAGTTCTCCTGATGACCATTTTCATTGAAATAGAAGGTGAAGGAAAATCTAAAATGTTACATTTGCAACCGCAACAGATGGTATCAGGAAATCTTCCAATAGGAACACTAGTTTCATTGACAACTGTAGGAACTCAAAAGGACAGAAACAGAAAAAAACAACTGGTGTTTCAACCAATGCCAAAGAGCAGAACTGCATAATGCCTGATGTTATCTATGTTAAGCTGGCCATAGACGATACGATTTTTTTTCCTACAACCCATGCCCATTCCCCTGTCAACACAGTCAGTGTTGATGGGGGAATCCCTCCCCCCCAGAGCTATTGTGTTCTCCCAGCGTGGGAGCGCAGGGAGCCAACTCTGCCAGGAGAACACAGTGAATATTGCTAGCAGCTATAGCTGCTGGAAATAATCGCATCTTAAAAATCCAACAGGGATCGACTAGGGTACAACCAAGGTCTGACTTTTGGAGTCATTTTAAATGCCCACTGGAGCCCTTAAAAAAAAAAAGAAAAAGCCCTAGCTACAAAATTCGCAATCAATCCAGCAATGTCCCCCTACAAATGTCACAAGATATCATCAGTCTTCCAGGTTGAATGAAACCAACCATCACTCAACCCAGAAGACTGCAGAAGGACTGTGAGTGTTAGGTGTCATGTCCTCACCCTCTGATCATAGTGTTTTGCACTCAAGATGTATTAAGGGCAAAGAGAGGTTGTTGTTGTCCTCATATCAGCATTGCACTCTGGATCATCTAGGACTGCAGGCATGTGACCGGCCAGAAGACATCAGAAAGAGGTAAGTAAAAAAAAGGTGGGAGGGCATTAAGAGTGTGTAGCCCGAAGTTGGGCTTTAAGATGAAAATCAAAATGGAAAACTAAGTTCTCTCCTACAAAGAAGAAAAGAGCAATGAGCTCATACTTACCTCTAGGCTGCCAAACTGTGCTAATAGAACTGTTTGAAGAATCTTTATCATATGGCACTTGGCGGTTCAATCAATCAGCTCCTTTGTCACTACTCTGTCCTGTAGTGACGTAGGGTGTAGGGGGGTGAATCAGGCATCTGACAAACATAAAAAAGTTAGGTTCTGATGATTCTTAAGGCAACTGTATCTATGTAATACCTTGCAGATTGGCATGTCAGGCAGCAGGAGAGGTAAGTATGAGCCCCCTTCCTTGTGGGCGCCACTTGTTTTTTCCTCTCTATTCTAGTGACATGGACACTTTATTCTGAATATTCCATAATATATTTCTGCCAGAGGACACACAAGTCATTCGGTCATGGGGACAATTATAGTGTTACTGCTGTCTACGCTCTGTAACTTTGGCTCTCTTTACTACCTGTATCACCAGTCACTTTCAGAGTTCCAGACAGCTTTAAATATGATTTGTGGCTTATTGGTGGCTGTGATGCTGATGTTTTTTCACTTTAGGCTTTTGTATATGAGAAACAGCATGAAGCCTGCAGTATATATGTTTGGGATTAGCTCTACTGCATGACAAGCAGTGGTTATCAGATATTCAGGTTAGGGATTGAGGTGTGCTAGTGCAATAAAGCAATCTTTGGACGAGAAACTGATTTAAGCAGGTAGGAGGTACTCCTTGTAAACATCTCAATAATTATTGCATTTCTGCCAGCTTGTTAGGCTTAAGATGCTACATGGTCTGGATGCTGGCGAAGCACACTTTAAGGTAATGAGCATGTGGTCAGCACATAAGTCAATTAATGCTCATCTTACTATATATTTACTTTAATTCATGGCTCTGTGCACTGTCATAGTGCCATCTAAGTGACAGTACACAGAAGCATTTGTTATTTATTGCCAATTTTGTTCCATTATACCTTCGAGTGCACATCCATACCCTGGCAGAATGTATGATTTCTTGGCCATTTTTCAGAGAATGATGGCACAAAAACTTTTTTTTCACTCATGGTTAGTGTTTGGCTGAAGCCATTCATTATCAATCAACTGTGTTTACTCTTTTTAAATCATAATGAAAACAAACTACCCAAATGACCCTGATCAAAAGTTTACACACCCCAGTTCTTATCACCGTGTATTGCCCCCTTTAACATCAATGACAGCTTAAAGTCTTTTATGGGGTTTGTGGATGAGGCTCTTTATCTTCTCAGATGGTAAAGCTGCCCATTCCTCTTGGCAAAAAACCTCCAGTTCCTGTAAATTCTTGGGCTGTCTTGCATGAACTGCACTTATGAGATCTTCCCAGAGTGGTTCAATGATATTAAGGTCAGGAGACTGAGATGGCCACTTGAGAACCTTCACTTTATTCTGCTGTATCCAATGACAGGTCGACTTGGCCTTGTGTTTTGGATCATTGTCATGTTAGAAAGTCCAAGTATGTCCCATGCGCAGCTTCCTGGCTGATGAATGCAAATGTTCCTCCAGTATTTTATAACATTTTTTTTAACATACTGCATTCATCTTGCCATCAATTTTGACCAAATTTCATGTGCCTTTGTAGCTCACACACACATCCCCAAACATCAGCAATCCACCTCCGTGTTTCACAGTAGGAATGGTGTACCTTTTATCAAAGACTTGTTGACTCCTCTCCAAATGAAGCGTTTATGGTTGTGGTCAAAAAGCTCAATTTTGGTCTCATCACTCCAAATAACTGTGCCAGAAGGTTTGATTCTTTGACAAATCTTTTGCTTTCTCCATGACTCAGAATCCAGAAATGTCAGTGCAGCACTGGATGAAAGATGCAAGGGTCTGTCAGGAATCCAGAAACTCATTGACCTTTTATGCACACACACACACTAATCACTGTCAGAATGTTTATAATGAAATATTAAAACAATATTATATTTATGGAATTATGCAAAATGTATGTTTTGGGAGACTTTACATTCCACAAATACAACCAAGTAATTCAAGTTAATTTATCCATGCTATTTTGAAGACAAGTGACACAATGATATGCTAAAAAATATATTTATTAACTAAAAATTCAGTGTAAAATAATATCAGGTATATTTGGTGATATTACTTCAGCGATTTGCACAAAGCTAACCATAGCAGATTGCAGGTGATCTCATTTTCATATTATCTCACCTTCTCTGAAACATGCTCTCTTTACCTCTCCTCCTCTTCACAATTGCAGCCTCTCTCCTCAAACTCTCTTTTCTACATCCCTCTGCTCCACCACACAATCTGTACATATCACCCTCACTTCTCCCCTCCCCCTACTACTGCACTCACACCTCTTTCTAACTCTAAGCCCACTTGCTAACATACCCCCCCAGGATACTAAAGCATGTCCCCTCATACAAATCATATTCTCATATTACCTCCCTCACTCTTCTGCTTCTCCTAATCACTGGAGACATTTGCCCAAACCCTGGGCCTCCCTTATTTAACTGTGCCCAACACACCCATCACCATCACCCTACACCCTCTGGCAGTAGTCGCAATCTACACAATTTAGTCTCCATTCCTCTTCTTTCCAACGCCAGCCTCCCTCTCTCCTGTGCCCTCTGGAACGCCCGCTCTGTCTGCAACAAACTCACTGCTGTTCATGACCTCTTTGTCACTAATTCCTTTAATCTACTTGCTCTCACCGAAACCTGGCTCCACGAATATGACACCCCTTCTCCTGCTTCCCTCTCCCAGGGTGGCCTTCACTGGACTCACTCCCCTAGGCCTAATGGACGCAAGGGAGGTGGAGTGGGATTCCTCCTATCCCCCCAGAGCACCTTCCAGGTTATTCACCCTCCCCCCTCTTTTTCCCTCTCATCATTCGAAGCCCGCTGCATACGTCTATTCTCTCCTACTTCCCTAAGAATTGCTGTGATCTACCGGCCCCCTGGACCATTATCGACTTTCCTTGATGGGTTTTCTGCCTGGCTACCCTACTTTCTCTCTTCGGATATTCCCACAATCCTTCTCGGTGATTTCAACATCCCTGCTAATACAAACACTCCTGCTACTTCTAAACTTCTTAGTCTAACCTCTTCATTTGACCTGAAGCAATGGGTACAGGCTTCTACTTACTCTGATGGTAACACCCTTGACCTTGTATTCTCCTACCTATGCACTCCATGCAACTTCTCAAACAATCCTTTTCCTCTCTCCGACCACCACCTTATTAGTTTCTCTCTCCCCCTGTCTTCCACCACCTTTCCCTCCAATCGCCTAACCATCACCCGTAGAAGCTTTCGCAACTTCAACTCCTGTCTCCTCTATTCTGCTACTGACCACCTCTATGACAAAATCTCTCCCCTGTCCTGCCCCAACCAAGCCATGTCCATCTACAATAAATCTCTGTCCTCCACCCTGGACAAGCTCGCTCCCCTCACTACACGCAGAATCAGGCCTCGACCCCTACAACCCTGGCAAACAGATGACACTAAAATTCTCAAAAAACGTAGTCGCGCTCTTGAGCATCTGTGGCACAAGACTAAGTCTCTCAAAGACTTCAACCAATACAAATCTGCCCTCCAAATATACTATTCTTTCCTCCACACTGCCAAGCAAACCTATTTTACAACTCTTATTAACACTTTCTCATCCAATCCCCCTAAACTCTTCTCTACCTTCAACTCTCTACTTTGTCCTCCACCGCCTCCACCCACTGACTTACTCACTGCCCAGGAAATCGCTAATCACTTCAAAAACAAGATTGATACAATCCGTGATGAAATCTCCATTCTACAGGTATCACCTCCAACTAAGACCCCATGTCAACAGGTACAACTGACACTCCCCCTATTCAAATCTACTACTACAGATGAAGTTGCTAAACTCCTTTCTATCGCCCACCTAACCACCTGTCCCCTGGACCCTATTCCCTCTCAAATGCTACAGTCACGCTCTGACCCCATCCTACACTCTCTAACCCACATCTTCAATCTCTCCCTCACCTCTGGCATCTTCCCCGATGCTCTAAAACATGCACTGGTCACCCCCATACTCAAAAAGCCGTCCTTGGACCCCACCAATCTTAACAACCTACGCCCAATCTCCTTGCTCCCCTTTTCCTCTAAACTCCTTGAACGCCTGGTTTACAACCAACTGAGTGACCACCTCATTAAAAACAACCTTCTTGATCCCCTTCAATCTGGATTTCGCCCTCAACACTCCACAGAAACTGCTCTTTTAAAACTCACAAATGACCTACTAACTGCAAAAACCAACAGACACTATTCTGTACTTCTACTTCTGGATCTTTCAGCTGCCTTTGACACGGTTGACCACCCCCTCCTCCTCAAAAAACTTTACTCCCTTGGTCTCCGTGACTGTGCTCTTCAGTGGCTCTCATCCTACCTATTCCAACGCACCTTCAGTGTCACTTACAATTCTACTTCCTCCACTCCTCTTCCCTTCTCTGTCGGGGTCCCCCAAGGTTCTGTTCTTGGACCACTTTTATTTTCAATCTACACCTCTTCCCTGGGTCAGCTGATAGCCTCTCACGGCTTTCAATATCATCTCTATGCTGATGACACACAAATCTATCTCTCCACCCCTCAACCCCCTCAACTCACTCCATCACGTCTCCTCACGCATCACTAACTTACTAACCGACATATCTGTATGGATGTCACACCATTTCCTCAAACTCAACTTGTCCAAAACCGAGCTTATAATATTTCCTCCCCCACGTTCCTCTTCCCCCGACTTCTCTGTCAAGAGCAATGGCAAAACCATCCACCCGTCCCCACATGTCAGGGTACTAGGTGTTATCCTGGATTCTGAACTCTCCTTTCAGCCCCACATCCAATCACTTTCCAAAGCTTGCCGCCTCAACCTCCGCAACATCTCTAAACTACGTCCCTTTCTAACCAATGAAACCACAAAGCTCCTGATTCACTCCCTGGTTATCTCTCGCCTTGACTACTGCAACTCACTCCTCATTGGCTTACCTTTAAACAGACTATCCCCCCTTCAGTCCATCATGAATGCTGCTGCCAGACTCATCCACCTTACAAACCGCTCAGTGTCTGCTACCCTTCTCTGCCAATCCCTCCATTAGCTACCACTCGCCCAACGAATTAAATTCAAAATACTAACAATAAGTTACAAAGCCATCCACAACTCTGCCCCCAGCTACATCACTAACCTAGTCTCAAAATACCAACCTAATCGCCATCTCCGTTCCTCCCAAGACCTCCTGCTCTCTAGCTCCCTCATCACCTCCTCCCATAGCCGCCTCCAGGACTTCTCCCGAGCCTCGCCCATCCTCTGGAATTCCCTACCCCAATCTGTCAGACTGCCTCCAACTTTATCCACTTTTAGGCGATCCCTGAAAACTTTCCTCTTCAGAGAAGCCTATCCTGCCTCCATCTAACAACTGCACTATTTTCTCCATTAGCTCATCCCCACAGCTATTACCCTTTGTATAACTTGACCCTCCCTCCTAGATTGTAAGCTCTAACGAGCAGGGCCCTCTGATTCCTCCTGTATTGAATTGTATTGTACTTGTACTGTCTGCCCTAATGTTGTAAAGCGCTGCGTAAACTGTCGGCGCTATATAAATCCTGTATAATAATAATAATAATAATAATATTACAAAAAGATATACTTTTAAATATCAAAGATATATGATGATACAGATGATAATCACATTTCTATACAAGCTCTTATTACAAAATACCATATTTCAATACTTGAACGATAATTTGGTAAATTTAGACTTGGTAACTTAGTAATTAGCTTTCCGTAGCTTCACAGACTTATATACAACTAGGTGTTGACTTTAGCACTGTCATTCCTTCTCAAAACAAATAGACCTTCAAACGTACTCTTTAAAAATGCATTGCCAAAATGTTATACTGTGCACAGAGCTTGATAATTTAATGAAGACTTATTTTAAAATTTAGAATGAATCTATTTTTAAACACATATCACGACAAAACCATTGTACAGACCTTGGTCTTAGCTTTGTAGAGACAGACAAAAATGTGTATGTCTCTTAATATTTGGAATATAATTATATCATGCTGCAGGTAGAAATAACACAACTCCAAATTGCTAGGCCACAATATTAAATGGTTCTGTTTCGTATATATGTCAAAACAATTTAATTACCATCAGGTAAAATAAACAGATTAATACTTTACCAGGGCTTAAGAATTCTGTCGTTTTGAGAAGCATTAAGTTAGGTGTCCCACAAGGGACCTCTTCCAACACTCCTACATCTCTGCGCTTTCAAGATCTCACACCCTCTCCAAATTCTTTCCGTCTCCTCCAAATTTCCTCCAATCTCCTTTCTGCTATGTGTAACACTTTTATCCCGCCCAAAAAGTGGGTGTGTGTGTCACTACTACGTAATTGATGATGTAAAATGACGGGTTGCTTCCATGTTACTATGACAACCACATCTGGCGGCCATCTTGGACTCTTAATATTTTTACCACCGGGGGCAATGTTGTATTCAATTTTATTATTATATTTTGATTTTAATTTGGCAGAAATCAAGCTTCATGTAACCTTTAAATTTAGACTTAGCAGAAAACCATTAATTGTCTAAAGTTGACACTCATGTGTCAATTTCCTCCAGACATAGTGGCGATTCCTAAGATTTAATACTTTAAGAAAATATACCCACACTAATTAACTGGTGTTCTACATACCTTGAGACTCAGATCATTGGAATTTAACTCAGTGTATTATATCACAAATACAGCCTCTAATACAGATAACTTTTAATTGGATTCCATATTGGCAACTCTTATCATAATAATATATATGTTTTAACCACATGCCGACCGGGCCATAGCCGAAAGATGGCTACAGCGCGGTCGGCTTGTTCTGGGCGGGCGTCCATGGACGTCCTTCGGAACTCTCGCTCCAGTGGGGCACGCGCACTGAAGTGTCCGTGCTCGCTGGGTTTACGGGACCCGGCGCAACACGGATCGCGGTAAAGGGCCAATAACAGCGGCCCTTTACCATGTGATCGCTCCCTCCAATGAGGGAGTGATCACAATGTAAACAAACTGGGGTCATGCAAAGGTCCCAGCTCTCTTCTCTCCTCACACCAATACAGCGTGAGAGGAGAGAAGAGAGATCGAGTGAAAAATCGTGAGTGAAAAGTACAACTGTGCCCAGCAGTGCCATACAGTGCCATACAAGTGCCATTACAGTGCTAGTCTGTGCCCCACAGTGCCATCAGTGCCACTTCACTACCCATCAGTGCCACTAAAGTGTCCATCAGTGCCACTACAGTGCCCATCTGTGCCACCAGTGCCACTACACTACCCATCAGTGCCACTACAGTACCCATTTGTGCCACCAGTGCCACTACAGTACCCATCAGTGCCACTAAAGTACCCATCAGTGCCACTAAAGTGTCCATCAGTGCCACTATAGTGCTCATCTGTGCCATCAGTGCCACTATAGTGCTCATCAGTGCCACATCAGTGCCACCGTACCCATCAGTGCCACCTCTGCCACTTCAGTGCCCATCTGTGCCACCAGTGCCATGTCAGTGCTCCGTTAGTGCCACACCAGTGCCCAGTGCCACTACAGTGCTCATCTGTGCCACCAGTGTCACATCGGTGCCACCAGTGCCCATCAGTGCCACCTGTGCCACTACAGTGCCCATCGGTGCCACCAGTGCCCACCAGTGCCACTAGAGTGCCACGTCAGTGCTCCATCAGTGCCACATCAGTGCTCTATCAGTGCTCCATCAGTGCCACATCAGTGCCACGTCAGAGCTCCATCAGTGCCACGCCAGTGCTCCATCAGTGCTACACCAGGCCACTACAGTGCCCAGTGCCACTACAGTGCTTATCAGTGCCACATTATTGCCAATACAGTGCTCATTTGTGCCATCAGTACCACATCAGCGTCACTAGAGTGCTCATCTGCACCACTACAGTGCTCATCTGCGCCACTACATCGCTCATCAGTGCCACTACAGCGCTCATCGGTGCCACTATAGTACCCAATAGTGCACATTAGTGCCCATAAGTGAGTGCTCATCAGTGCTACCTTATCAGTGCACATCAGTGCCAAATAATCAGTGCATCCTCAGTGTGGTGCATTAGTGTACATCAGTGCAACCTTATCAGTAGCTAGCAGTGCACCCTCATCAGTACCCAGCAGTGCACCCTCATCAGTACCCAGCAGTGCACCCTCATCAGTACCCAGCAGTGCACCCTCATCAGAACCCAGCAGTGCAGCCTTTTCAGCACCCAGCAGTGCAGTCTCATTAGACCAGCCTAATCAGCACCCATCAGTGCAGCCACATCTGTCCAAGTGTCCCTACCACAGCAGTTTGTCACCACAGCCCACAGTCACCAGTATGGCAAAAAAAGTTTTTTCCGCTGAGGAGGCATACCAACAGCTTAGCTTGACCGACGAGAGCAGCGGGGAGCTCTCTGAGTCTGTGTCTGATTCTGGTTCAGAATATGAACCCCTGGTAAGCAGTGGGTCTGATACAGAATCGGAGGAAGAGCAAAGTGTGCCCATCAAACGAAGGCACTCTGGCATGGAGGAGCAGGCTACCACAAGTAGTGCTGTGGCATCAACCATCAGCTCCAAGCCATCCACCAGAAATGCAGTGGCATCAACTAGCAGCTCAGTGCCACCCACCAGTAGCACAGTGCCATCCAGAAGAAATGAAGTACCACTGCAGCAAAGGCCAAGAACTAGCGGGGTGTCAGCTCGGACCCAAAGCGTTAGGACCCATGCCGGCCTTCCCTATGCCCTTGAAAACCACTGTGGCTTCCCCCTAATTCAAGAGCAGCAAACATCCCCCCTTTCACCATCCAGCCAGGTGTTCAGGTGAACACAGAGTATTTTGCCCCTATTGATTTTTTTAATTTAATTTTTACCCAAGACCTATTATCCTCCATCGTGGCCCAGTGCAACCTCTATGCACAACAATTTATAACAAGCAACCCTGGTTCAAGTTATGCCTGTCCCCATGAGTGGAGAGCATTGACAGTGGAGGAATTTTTTTTAGGTCTAACATTTAATATGGGACTCACAAAAAAAAATTAATCATACTCCAATTGGTCCACCAACCCCATCCACCATATGCCAATCTATTCATCCATTATGCGAAGATCAAGATACCTCATGATAATGCATTTCCTCCATTACAATGACAACACCCAGTGCCCTCCCCGAAATGACCCATCACATGACAAATTATTTAAAATTCGGCCACTTCTAAATTTTTTCTCTGAGAAATTCCCCCAGTTATTCATCCCCGACCAAAATATCTCCGTGGATGAGTCATTGGTCCACTTCACAGGTAGGCTTGGGTTCAAGCAGTTTATCCCCAGCAAAAGGGCCCGATATGGGGTTAAGCTCTACAAGCTATGTGACCGAGAAACGGGGTATATCTACACCTTCCAGGTGTACGAAGGGAAGGACACCCAACTGCATCCCCCTGAATGTCTGGAGTACATAGGAGCCAGCGGAAAGGTTGTTTGGGAGCTTGTATATCCACTCCTTGGAAAGGGTTACCACCTTTATGTGGATAACTACTATACAAGCTTGCCCCTCTTCCGCAATCTTTACCACAAGGACACTCCAGCGTGTGGTACAGTGCGAGCCAATAGGAAGGGATTCCCGCAAAGACTCATTACTGAAAGACTACGACAAGGGGAGACGGTGTCTTTACGGAATGAAGAGATATTGGCTCTCAGGTGGAGGGACAGACGAAACGTCCACATGCTCACAACTATCCACAACGACACCTACGTGGAAATCCTCCGAAGAAACGACCCAATCCAGAAACCAAAATGTGTCCATGACTATAATTTGTTTATGGGGGGTGTCGACTTCAATGATCAGATGATCGAACCCTACCTTCCCACAAGAAAAAGCCACTTTTGGTATAAAAAAAGTCTCTATATATCTTTTCAGTTTGGCCATTTACAATAGTTTTGTTATTTACCGTAAATCTACAGAGAGCCCCGTATCTTATCTTCAGTACCAAGAAGAAATTATCTCCACCCTTTTGTACCCTGAAGGCGCACCAGAAAGCATTCGCTCGGATTCAGTGAGCAGACTCCACGAACACCACTTTCCTAAAAGACTCCCCCATCAAGAAACAGGCCGGAAACGTCAGAAGAAATGCCAGGTGTGCACCAAAGGAGGAACTAGAAGAGACACCGTGTATTATTGTCCTGATTGTCTTTCCCAACCAGCCCTTTATATTGATGAATGTTTCCTCCGTTACCATACTTCTCTACATTATTAGGGAAGTATGGTAAACGTAATTGTCATTTACCGCCACACCCCTTTATGCCACTGTACATACACCTGCCTTCTCTGGAACTGACCCTGGCTTGCTAAACGACCACGCTTCTGCCTAATGCTAAACTATACCTACCTCTGCCTTCTCCGGAACTGACCCTGACCTGCTAAACGACCATGCTTCTGTTTAACGCTAAACTGTACCTACCTCTGCCTGCTCTGGAACTGACCCTGGCCTGTTACACGACCACGCTTCTGCCTAACGCTAAACTGTACCTACCTCTGCCTGCTCTGGAACTGACCCTGGCCTGTTACACGACCACGCTTCTGCCTAACGCTAAACTGTACCTACCTCTGCCTGCTCTGGAACTGACCCTGGACTGTTTGACCACGTTTTTTTGCCTGCCTCTTGGATTGATCTTTTACCCTGCTATGCTAGTGGAAACACAGGGGTCTCACATGTGAGGGGTTCCAGGATTGTTTTTCCGGATGAAGAAAACTAATTTTTTAGTTTTCTCATTCCCGATTAGGGTCTGGAGACTCGGATCCTTCAAAGAGATTTGGGTGGGAGAAGCCTCTACCCCTGTCCCCATTCTCTCCTGGCCTGCTACTTGGACCATGTTCCTGCTTACTACCAGGACCAATATTTTGGCACTGCTGGCAATGTCTCTACTTGCACTGACCCTGGACTGTATATGGACAGTATCCCTGCCTGTACTGACTATGGACAATATTCCTGCCTGCTGCCTTGGACAATTCCATTCACTGTCGCTGACCATGTTCCTGCCTGCTGCCTGGATCAGGGCTCTCCTCCTGTGACAACTGCACTACTAAAACCACACAGGTAATCTTTTGTTTACCCTTTGCTCAGAAGAATGTATTTTAGGGTGTAATTCTTGGTATGTTCATGCTATTTGTTAGAAGTATGAAGGGCCTTCAAAAATGTGATAGATTGTAAGGAAATTAGATGTGTAATTTATGCTCCTAGAACGCCTGAATGTGCTACTTCAATGTTGGGCCTTTGTATATGGCCAGACTGTGTAAAAGTCTCACACATGTGGTATCGTCATACTCAGGAGGAGTAGCAGAATATATTTCGGGGTGTCATTTTTGCTATGTATATGCTATGTGTTGGAAATATCTTAGAAATGGACAACTTTGTGTAAAAAAAACGCGTTTTCATTTTTTTTCCACATTTCCCAAAAATTTATGGAAAAAAATGAACCGTTCAAAAAACTCATTATGCCTCATAGATTATACATTGGGGTGTTTGCTTTCCAAAATGGGGTCACTTTGTGGGCGTTTCCATTGTCCTGGTGCTCCAGGGCCTTCAAAAGTGTAATAGGTGGTTGAGAGATTAGATATGTAATTTATGCTCCTAGAACGCCTGAATGTGCTACTTCAATGTCGGGCCTCTGTATGTGGCCAGGCTGTGTAAAAGTCTCACACATGTGGTATCGCCATACTCAGGAGGAGTAGCAGAATATATTTTGGGGTGTCATTTTTGCTATGTACATGCTATGTGTTGGAAATATCTTAGAAATGGACAACTTTGTGTAAAAAAAAATGCGTTTTCATTTTTTTTCCACATTTTCCAAAAACTTCTGGAAAAAAATGAACCGTTCAAAAGACTCATTATGCCTCATAGATTATATGTTGGGGTGTTTGCTTTCCAAAATGGGGTCACTTTGTGGGTGTTTCCATTGTCCTGGTGCTCCAGGGCCTTCAAAAGTGTAATAGGTGGTTGAGAGATTAGATATGTAATTTATGCTCCTAGAACGCCTTAATGTGCTACTTCAATGTCGGGCCTCTGTATGTGGCCAGGCTGTGTAAAAGTCTCACACATGTGGTATCGCCATACTCAGGAGGAGTAGCAGAATATATTTCGGGGTGTCATTTTTGCTATGTACATGCTATGTGTTGGAAATATCTTAGAAATGGACAACTTTGTGTTAAAAAAAAATGCGTTTTTATTTTTTTTCCACATTTTCCAAAACTTCTGGAAAAAAATGAACCGTTCAAAAGACTCAGTATGCCTCATAGATTATACGTTGTGGTGTTTGATTTCCAAAATGGGGTCACTTTATGGGCGTTTCCATTGCCCTTGTGCTCCAGGGCCTTCAAAAGTGTAATAGGTGGTTGAGAGATTAGATATGTAATTTATGCTCCTAGAATGCCTGAATGTGCTACTTCAATGTTGGGCCTCTGTATGTGGCCAGGCTGTGTAAAAGTCTCACACATGTGGTATCGCCATACTCAGGAGGAGTAGCAGAATATATTTCGGGGTGTCATTTTTGCTATGTACATGCTATGTGTTGGAAATATTTTAGAAATGGACAACTTTGTTTAAAAAAAATGCGTTTTCATTTTTTTCCACATATTCCAAAAACTTCTGGAAAAAAATGAACCGTTCAAAAGACTCATTATGCCTCATAGATTATACGTTGGTCACTTTGGGGTCACTTTGTGGGCGTTTCCATTGTCCTGGTGCTCCAGGGCCTTCAAAAGTGTAATAGGCGGTTGAGAGATTAGATATGTAATTTATGCTCCTAGAATGCCTGAATGTGCTACTTCAATGTCGGGCCTCTGTATGTGGCCAGGCTGTGTAAAAGTCTCACACATGTGGTATCACAATACTCAGGAGGAGTAGCAGAATATATTTTGGGGTGTCATTTGTGGAATGTACATGCCATGTGAGAGAAATAACCTGTTATATTGACAATTTGGTGTGAAAAAAAATAAAAATAAAAAAAATCGTAATTTTGCAAAGAATTGTGGGAAAAAATGACAACTTCAAAAAACTCACCATGCCTCTTACTAAATACTTTGGAATGTCTACTTTCCAAAAAGGGGTCATTTTGTGGGTATTTGTACTTTCCTGGTTTGTTAGGGTCTCAAGAATTGAGATAGGCCTCAGTACATCAGGTGTGATCAGATGTGATCAATTTTCAGTGATTGGCACCATAGCTTGTAGACTCTATAACTTTCACACAGACTAAATAATATCTACTAATTTGGGTTATTTTTACCAAAGATATGTAGCAGTATAAATTTTGACCCAAATTTATTTAGAAAAATTACTTATTTGCAAAATTTTATAATAGAAATGAAGAAAAATTCATTTTTTTACAAAATTTTCGGTCTTTTTTCATTTATAGCACAGAAAATAAAAAACCCAGAGGTGATCAAATACCACCAAAAGAAAGCTCTATTTGTGTGAAAAAATGATGAAAATTTCATATGGGTACAGCGTTGCATGACTAATTGTCATTCAAAGCGTGAGAGCACTGAAAGCTGAAAATTGGTCTGGTTAGGAAGGGGGTTTAAGTGCCCAATGGTCAAGTGGTTAATGGGTGTTATGAATATCCTCACAATACATTATGAAAATATTATGACAGAAAAATTATTATTAAAACACATAAATCAATACATGTAAAATTATTAAATTAATTATGTATATAAGTACTTCAATATATTAATACTACCATGTAACTTTGGTTAATATGATTACTTATGCAACACATAGGACCACATGTTTCTTTTGTGAATAAGCCCCCTCTTGTTGCTCAATCCTGGAAACAAAATTTTAGGAATCACCTTTATCTTGTTTATTTTACTAAGTGTCCAAACCTTTAATTTACGATCTGGGATAAAAATACAGATAAGGCTAACACAGTCTCCTTGTGAGGCACTCTTGCATCATGCACTCAGATTGAACTCTAGGGAGAGAAGAGAAAAAAATAAATATTTAAATGGCTTCTCTCATGTTCACAAAAATCGAGGTAAAAATAATATGATATTCATAGGCCTTCTATATTTTTTTAACCTCAATAGTTCTGACATTACAAGCAAACAGATCACAAGTGAAGATGGTTACCTTTAATAGCCATTCAAACCCCTTTGTGTCAACTTGTGTGCATGTTATCAGGCCAAAATCACCAGGGTATGTAAACTTTTGATCAGGGTCATTTGGGTAGTTTCTGTTTTCATTATGGATTTAAAAAGAGTAAACACAGTTGATTGATAATAAAGGGTTTCAGCCAAACACTAACCCTGAGTGAAAGAAAAGTTTTTGTGTTATCATTCATATTTTCTGAAAAATGGCCAAGAAATCATACATTCTGCCAGGGTATGTAAAAACTTATGAGCACAATATATATCTATCTATATACTGTGTATATATATATATATATATATATATATATATATATATATATATATATATATATATATATATATATATATATACATATATATATATATATATATATATATATATACATATATATATATATATATATACATATATATATATATATATATATATATATATATATATATATATATATATATATATATATATATATATATATATATATATATATATATATATATATATATAAAAGAGAATACCACGCTAAGTGATATGTAAAGAGTACAAACAAGCAGCAGCTCAAAGTGAGATACACACAAGCAATAAAAATATAGTTAAACTGAGCCACGCTAAACAAGTGAAAAACAAAAAAAATATATATATATTTAGTCCATATAACGCAGATGAGTGTGCATAAATCTTGAAGTAACTTTCAACACCACCATAGACTCGTGAACCTCCAGCACATGAAGTGCCTGTTTACCGGAAGGCAAGCTAACATATGCTTGCGGCTATCAACCCAGCCAGAGCCTTTATCCAGGAGGTATTGGAATAGCAGCTCACAGACAGATACTTGGTATGATAGGGCAGGAACACTCGCCAATCGACTAGGAAGATTCAGTTATTCAATTATCATGGACGTGGACCAGGCATTACCCAAAAAGGAAAGAAGCTCACCATAGTGTTAATCCCATCACACAGTTTTATTAAAACAAAAAAGTTGCACTTACAAGAAGTGAATAGTAAAACATCAAGGTTAAAAGTCGGCTGGCTCGCGAACACCTGTTCACTCGGGATCACAACGTGATAACATCAGCACGCCACTCCTCCCGACGCACGTTTCATCACAATCTGAGGTCGTCCTGGTGCACGGGCGACGCACTGACTCATCGCGTTATGTAGTGTTCAAAGGAAACCACGCCTCGATCTGAGTATGAGGCAGAACCTAATACTCCATATAGGAGACTGGCAGAGTAGCCAATATGCTACTATCACCAGTTGTAACATTAGTTTTAAGAGGATGAGAACAATAAAAAATAAACAATAAAAATCAGAAAGGTTAAACAAGAAATTGATCAGACCAGAAGGTATTATGATAATACCTAGGCAGCTTCTCACATCTAAATTTTAAATTGACCCCTTATGGCTTGCGGGCATACCATTTAACACTTATTGGTCTATCAAGACCTAAAAAGTAAAAATGGTAAATACCCACATTCCCCCAATTGGGGGCACTGTTTCCCAGATGTAAAACAAACTGAAAGCTGGGAGACAAAGGAAATAGACTCAACAGTGACCCCCAGAGGTAAAAATAGGTATTGTGTCATATGTGTCTTAAAACTGCAGATTGATCACAACACTATATGCACTAAACACTAAAGCCAGAATCCACACACATTGGGCAATATTCCCAATGGGTCAAACCCAACATTCTAACCCCTAATATTATATAACTCTATTGTATAACCATAAGGCACACAATATAGAGGCCCAACTATAAAGTTTGACATTTGGACAGTTGTGGAGGCAACATGGACTCTCGTGGTACGGTATAAACAGTCAGTTTACAAAAATATATAAATTTATTATGCACAAACACACACATATAATAAAAAGCCTTCAATAGTAGATGCATTGCATTGGATGCTACTAATCATGGAGTATCCACTTGTCTGACACAAATTGGAAGAACTTAGATATAACGATGATCCCGCGCTGTTACACGCAGAGATTTGTTCTTCCAGTTGTATACTCTACATGTTTTGGGGTGACCCCCTTCTTCAGGAGTATATTAGGTCAGAAAATTATCTACAAGAAAGCATGCTAATAGGACAAAGGTACATTAATTTTTTCATAACAAGTAACATTTCTATATACAACTATAAAGTTTAATAGATGATAATTTTCTTTTAAAAGTGGACCCTTCGAGAGTTCCTGGTCTGGTTATCAACAAGGAAAATCAATCAGTCCATCTATAAAAGGAGAATGTGCACAATACACCTAAAATGAGGTGCCAAAAGCCCACATCATTATCCAAAATAACTAACCAGCGTACAACATATAGACCTTGATTGTTACACTAGAAGGTGACCTAGCAAAGCAAAAAAGGACTCCCCCTCTTGGCAAATAGGGAGGTATGGTTGAATTCTGTCTCTAAAGGTATTGCCACAAAAGACTCACATCAAGTTCACATCATGACATTTTTGGTTATTCCACAAAGACGAAAGTTAGGAATCAAATAAAAAGAATAAAAAGAAAATAAATAGAAAAAGAAAAAAATTTGTGCGCTTGCATTAGATACTTAAATCTATATTCCTGTGTGATTGTCATAAATAGATGAATAAATGAATAAACACCATCAGAGTTAATTTTAAGTGTAAGTGAATAAAAAGTGACACAGCAAATAGCGATATGTAAATCAAATACTAATATTAACCATTCCATACAGATAAATATAGAAAACTTGTGTGCAGAAAACAAGGTTATTCCACCCAAGTGCAAAGTCATAAGTGAAAGAGTTCAAAATTGGGTCATGAGTCGCAAAAAAACGCATATCCAAAGTTCATAAGTTGCATTCCTTAGTGTGTATAAAGAAATAAGGGGACATGAAGGGACCTCCAACCACCAGTGGATCCAAAGGTTGATAACAGATGTATCCTTACCAGATGCGTTGGACCTCCTTTATAGCAAGGTCTTAGAAGCATAAAGATTTAGCCCTCTGCAGGGACAGGAGATGACAGCTCACCACACGACCGGAGATGATTCCGACACTTCCGCGTTGATGTAAATACTCCCTCGTTTTAAACTCGTGAATAAAGAAGGGGAGAAAAAGAAACTCCAATAGTGTAGTAGATAAAAAAGGGAATTTTATTGCCTCAGACAACTAGGCATCATACAAAAACATCCAAAATATAAAAGCTGGCAAAATATAAAAACAGCAGAGACGCCCGTGCTAAATTACATGGGGCTCTATGGCGATCTGGCATACACTGCGTAGCCACGCCCTACATGTTTCGTGATAGGTCACGTCTTCAAAGGGGCACGGGCGACGCAGTGAACCATCACCATTTATAATACTTCCTCACACTCAAGCCTCGTTTTCATCTAAAATTCAACTACAAACTGAGCATGTGCAAAGGATACCAAGCCTCGATATGGCTCCCATTATAATGCTTCCTCACATTCAAGCCTCGTTTTCATTTGGAAATCCAGTTACGATCTGAGCATGTGCAAAGGATACCAAGCCTCGACGTGGCTCCCGTTCTGGAACACAACTAGGAAGCTTGTTCCGGAACGTCATTAAAGCACTTTGTATAGCCAAAATTTCTTTCTAATCTTAAACCGGTATATGTCATCTATTATAAGCCTCAGCAATTGGTCATCTTTGGGTCAAATTGTCCTCTTATATGTACTATAAGGCCACTACTCCTACAGTAATGGACATTATGACAAAAAAAAAACAAAAAACATGAAAACTGCTAAATCCAAACGATGTATTACTTATTCCTTCCTTAGACCAAAACTATTTTATTATTGAGAAGTAGTGTATTTTGGGGATACATTACTAAGAATCATCATGCATTAGTTCTTATGTTTATGTATGTGCATTTCTACACTCAAAGGGCAGCCATATCTGGACATGGTATCCCCTTACATTTTTTACAAAAACTACAATGTAGCCAAGCACAGAAAAAACGAGAAAGAAAAAAAGAACAAAACAGAATATTCTCACGAGTATCGGAATCAATGCGTCCATCAACAACATCGACTAAGCATTGTCGATAAACGCATTAATCTCAACATCCACGTTAAGCCCATGAGGTTTTAAACATTTCATTTTTTATATCCACTCCATTTCAAGTTTGGATATAGCTCGTTTTTTCGGACCACCCATCCATGGTGTCTTAAGTCTATCTATGGCTATAAATTTTGTACCCTTAGGATCTTGCCCATGTACATCCAAATAGTGTTTGGATACTGGGTGACCTATAAACCCTCTTCGGATGTTTCCGATGTGCTCGTTCAATCTAACCTGAAGGGGTTGTACTGTACGGCCCACGTATTGTAATCCGCATGGACAAATTAAAAGGTATACTACGTGGGTGGTGGAACAGGTAATGAAGGATTTAATTGAAAAGGTCCTCGAAGTACTGGTAGAGTGAAACTGTTCCACCTTACGGTCTTTAATGTCACTAATAGTACAAACAGCACAGTTTTTGCATTTATAATACCCAACCAGGTTCTGAAAGAACATGGGTTTTCTGATGGGAGGGTCGCAGACACCAGGGGCTATAGCTGATCTAATAGAAGGTACTCCTCTAAAAATTACGCAAGGTTTCTCAGGAAGTAGAGGGCCTAATACACTGTCATTTTTTATAATATGCCAGTGCTTGTACATCAATTTCCTAATCAAGGAGTATTGATGAGAATAGCTCATTATAAAGGGGCAAATGGACTCTTTTCTTTCAGGAGTTTCCACCCTACTTTTATCTCTGAGGAGTGACTCCCTATCTAACAACTCCACCTCCCTCATTTTTTCCTCAAGGAAAGAAGATTCGTATCCTTTTTCCAGAAACCTCTCGGTAAGTATCTTAGATTGAACTCTGAAGTCATTGATGGTAGAACAATTACGTCTAATACGTAAGTATTGACTTTTAGGAACTGGATCAAGCCACTATTTATGGTGGCAACTGTCTCTGGGAATAAATGAATTGCGATCTGTGGTCTTGAAATAAGTAGAGGTATACAGAGAGTCTCCCTCCCCTTTAATTACAAGATCAAGGAAGTTCACACATTTTAAACTGGCCTCATACTTAAATTCTATCCCTCTATCATTCCTATTTAGATTTTCCATAAACTCACAGAGTTCTAACCGAAAGTTAGGAATCATCAATAAATGCGTTTACGTCTACATCCACATTCAGCCCAAATGGAACATAACTCTTATGCCCCTCACACACGATCGGGCATTGATCGGACATTCCGACAACAAAATCCATGGATTTTTTCCGACAGATGTTGGCTCAAACTTGTTTTGTCTACACACGGTCGCACAAAGTTGTCGGAATTTCCGAACGCCAAGAACGCGGTCACGTACACCACGTATGACGAGACTATAAAAGGGAAGTTCAGAACCAAGCGCGGCACCCTTTGGGCTCCTTTTGCTAATCTCGTGTTAGTAAGTTTGGTGAGAGACGATTCGTGCTTTTTCAGACTCGTGGTTTTCAGATCGTTTTCTACTGTTCAGTTTGTGCTTGTGGGTTTGTATCTGGTCTTCAGTGCGTGCAGCGAGTTACCCTTGACTTTGTCATTGTGTTCTTGTTTGGTCGTTACTGATTTTCAGGTCGCTCTTCACAGGCCTTGCTGTTCTTCAGTGCGTTCTGTTACTTCGTTCTGAGCAGCCGACCATTTTCTAGCCATGTTGCATGTACATACTCATCGTAGAGTTCGTGCTGTGCGGGGTGTTGGGGTCCTTACTTTGACACAAGCCCAGTTCATGAACAGGGTGAGGAGGCATTCATGGACCAAGAATTGGTTGCTCCAGCGTGACCAGTTCTGTCACATGCCTTTGCTCCGTGAGATCCGTGATAATAATCCTGATGATTTCAGGAACTCTCTCAGGATGACGGACCCCGTATTGCACCGTTTGTTGGCTTTGCTGACCCCCTATATCAGCAGGCAGGATACCTGCATGAGGCAAGCCATCACTCCGGAGCAGAGGCTAGTCGCCACCCTGCGGTACTTGGCGACTGGGAGAAGCCTGCAGGACCTCAAGTTCTCGACAGGCATCTCCCCCCAGGCTCTGGGGATCATTATCCCGGAGACCTGTTCTGCCATCATTCAGGTCCTGCAGAAGGAGTATATTAAGGTAAGATTTATCCTTTAACATCACATTTTATTGTATATAATGTTTGATAATATATTGTATTTCTTTCCTCATTCCCTAATTACCATGATTGTAATATGCTGTGAATGTCCCCTTTGTCCTCATGCATGCTGTAATTTTTTTATATTTTTTTTGTCCTTCATACATATTTGCCTTCACTTACCTCCCCAGCATGCTCTCCTGGCCCTATATTCACCTAGTGTAGGCACTTAACAATGTATTTTGTCAGCTCCATAGTAGTGCTTTACCCTAAATACTCCCTAAAATGTTTAAAATTGTGATTTGTGCTTTAAATTCAGGCAGAGTGCCAGAGTTTTTTTTTAGGTCCTAAAATCATTTGGAACCCTCCCTCCCCCCAACTGCTAACTCAGCTGATACTAATCCTCTATCTGCTGACTGCCAAAACCCATACACACTATACCCACCTCTTTTGTGGTCAGATTTATGGATGAATTCCCCAAAGCATGTATTGCAAGGGCCTGCCTGAATACTTTCAAATGGTACTTTTTTAAGTTTCTGTATCCTATTATTATCTTGATAGGTAATAGCAGAATGTAAAAATGTGCTAAAATGTGTACAGTGTGTATTTATCTCTTTGTATTATGACAGGAGAGATGGGTTTGCTTTAAAAGCATATTAAATAAGGGCATTAGCCAATGTATCCCATTGGGTAATAAATTTAAAAGAGCGAACAAAAGTCCTGGATGGCTTGACTCCAATGTAAAAATGCATATAAAAGCAAAGGAGAAGGCCTTCAAAAAATACAAGTTTGAGGGATCATCCTCAGCATTCAGTCTTCATAAAGAATGCAACAAGAAATGTAAGGGTGCAATTAGGACGGCTAAGATAGAACATGAAAGACACATAGCGGAGGAGAGCAAAAAAAATCCCAAGAAATTCTTTAAGTATGTAAACAGTAAAAAAGGGAGGACAGACCATATTGGCCCCAAAAAGAATGAGGAAGGAGATCTGGTTACAAAGGATGGGGAGATGGCGAAGGTATTGAATTTATTCTTCTCCTCAGTCTTCACAAGTGAATCGGGGGGCTTCAGTAACCAAAACTGCAGTGTTTATCCTCATGACACAACACAAGAAGCACCTCCATGGTTAACAGAGGACAGAATTAAAATTAGACTTGAGAAACATAACATTAATAAATCACCGGGACCAGATGGCTTGCATCCGAGGGTACTTAGGGAACTCAGTCAAGTGATTGCCAGACCGTTGTTCCTAATTTTTACTGACAGTCTACTGACTGGAATGGTACCAGCTGATTGGAAAAAAGCCAATGTAGCACCAATATTTAAAAAGGGCCCAAAATACATCCCTGGGAATTACAGACCAGTTAGCCTAACATCAATAGTATGTAAACTCCTGGAGGGGATGATAAGGGACTATATACAAGATTTTAGTAATGAGAACGGTATCATTAGCAGTAATCAGCATGGATTCATGAAGAATCGTTCTTGCCAAACAAATCTACTAACCTTCTATGAGGAGGTGAGTTGCCATCTAGATAAAGGAAGGCCCGTAGACGTGATGTATCTGGATTTTGCAAAAGCATTTGACACAGTTCCCCATAAACGTTTTCTGTACAAATTAAGGTCCATTGGCATGGACCATAGGATGAGTACATGGATTGAAAACTGGCTACAAGGGCAAGTTCAGAGGGTGGTGATAAATGGGGAGTACTCGGAATGGTCAGGGGTGGGTAGTGGGGTTCCCCAGGGTTCTGTGCTGGGACCAATCCTATTTATTTGTTCATAAAGGACCTGGAGGATGGGATAAACAGGTCAATCTCTGTATTTGCAGACAATACTAAGCTAAGCAGGGCATTAACTTCTCCGCAGGATGTGGAAACCTTGCAAGAAGATCTGAACAAATTAATGGGGTGGGCAACTACATGGCAAATGAGGTTCAATGTAAAAAAATGTAAAATAATGCATTTGGGTGGCAAAAATATGAATGCAATCTATACACTGGGGGGAGAACCTCTGAGGGAATCTAGGATGTAAAAGGACCTGGGGGTCCTAGTAGATGATAGGCTCAGCAATTGCATGCAATGCCAAGCTGCTGCTAACAAAGCAAACAGAATATTGGCATGCATTAAAAAGGGATCAACTCCAGAGATAAAACGATAATTCTCCCACTCTACAAGACTCTGGTCCGGCCGCACCTAGAGTATGCTGTCCAGTTCTGAGCACCAGTCCTCAGGAAGGATGTACTGGAAATGGAGCGAGTACAAAGAAGGGCAACAAAGCTAATAAAGGGTCTGGAGGATCTTATTTATGAGGATAGGTTGCGAGTACTGAACTTATTCTCTCTGGAGAAGAGACGCTTGAGAGGGGATATGATTTCAATATACAAATACCGTACTGGTGACCTTACAATAGAAATAAAACTTTTTCGCAGAAGAGAGTTTAACAAGACTCGTGGCCACTCATTAAAATTAGAAGAAAAGAGGTTTAACCTTAAACTACGTAGAGGGTTCTTTACTGTAAGAGTGGCAAGGATGTGGAATCCCCTTCCACAGGCGGTGGTCTCAGTGGGGAGCATCGATAGCTTCAAGAAACTATTAGATAAGCACCTGAATGACCACAACATACAGGGATATACAATGTAATACTGACACATAATCACACATAGGTTGGACTTGATGGACTTGTGTCTTTTTTCAACCTCACCTACTATGTAACTATGTAACTATGACACTTCTTACCTGTCCAGTGGGCTGCCAATAGTGTAAGCAAGGAGGGGCTGGCCAAAGTAACACACATTATTTAGGCATTCATCTCTCAATGAAGTGGAGAGGGTTACCTGTCCAAAACATCTCCCCCCCCCCCCATAAAATGTATAAAATGACCCATGGAATCTGATACATGAGTATTTATACATGAGTATTTATAAACTGTGTTTGATATTGCGTTCAACAGATGGGGTGAAGTCACCCCTGGAAAAGCCAAATTTTGAAGATGCACACAAATTGCCAAATGTCAACATGTGCTAGCTGCCATCACAGGGGATCAAGGGACATGTTTTGGGGGTGCAACCCCTTCCTCTCAGCTACTTTATTATTGAGGAAGGGTTTGCACCTCCAAAACGCATACATTGATCTCCCGTGATGGCAGATAGCACATGTTGACACACTGTGTGCATCTTCAAAATGTGGCTTTTCGAGAATATGTCAAAAAATGCTAAAAATTTTTAGGTCACAAAAAGCCCCCCAAAAAATAGGGATTTTCTCCCTAAAACATCAATGATGTTCTTCATTTTTTGTTGAACATCATTGATGTTTTTCAGGATGTTTTCCAAGTCCCTATTACACCCCATGATCTCCCCAATCAGGATCTGTGCACTTTCCTAGGTGAAATGCCCTGGATCCACAACATCACGATCACCTAAAAAGATAGAAACATAAACACACCATGTATTATAAATATGCTGGCATCCATCTCTTACCTGAGCCTGTGGTCACAGACACTCACCTGTTGTGGTGACAATTTCCACCATGTCTTCCTCCTCCTGCTCTGCTTGGCTTGGGTGGATTTCCCCTTCTTCCAGAGGTGGGGGGTCTGTGGTCTCCTCGGATGAGGGGTGTCCTCCGAGTCTTTTCTCCCCTATGTAAAAAAAAAAATAGGTATACTTAGCACACAGATATTTCATGGCAGAAATAGGAATATGAAACATTGCTTGGAAGTGGGGTACAATTGTATATTTTGGCAGAGTTCCAAGATGTAGAATTTTTAGTGTCCTTTGTCAAGCTTCAATACTTTACCTGTTTTATACAAGCTTCACAGATGGAGACACCCCTATAGTATACACTGGAGCACCTGTGTGGGACCCCCTAATAAAAAGGGTGTTCTTGTGTCCCACACTAGAACTCCAGCGTCCATATGTGAAAACTGCTGCTGAGTGTCCTCTCCTTACACAGAATCTAGTTTGCATTTCATTCTAGTTACAAACCCATCTACACGACCAAATTATTTGCAGACAAGTAGGCCATAAAAAATGTGGGCAAATGCATATGGCCAAAACAATGGTGTTTTCTAGGCCGAACGAACAATGTTTGATACTAATGAATAATGTGCCCATGAACATGAAAGTTGCCATTTTAAACTGGATAACAGTTAAGAAAAGCACATGGAGCAGCAAGAATGTAATAAACATAAAGAATAGGAACACAGCACAACTACTTACTTTTTTGCAGCACTCTCCGGATCTTTCTGTACTGCTCGTGCTCTCTTAATTTGAGGTCTGACCACCGATTCCTGAGCTGATCTTTCGATCGTCGTACCCCGAAATTCCGGTGCAGACTCTTGACCACTTTCACCATTATCTTGGCCTTTCTGACATTGGGGTTGGGGTAAGGTCCATACTTCCCATCATAGTCGACCCTTTTCAGGATGTCGACCATCTCCAACATCTCCCCAAAGGACATGTTTGAGGCCTTAAATCGTCTCCTTCTGGATCGGGACGTTTCTGCCTCCGGGCTTTCATCCTCCTCCTCCTCATTGGCGTTATTATCAGACACCTGCTCTGGCTCCGCCATGTGCTCTTCCCCCACTGCGCCAAACGAGAAGGGGCGGGGAATAGACTAGAAAGAATGTCAGAGGCGGGCGGAGTTTCACGCATGCGCAGTGTATATAAAGCGTAACACGTGTGCGTAGTACGTACGATCTGTGAGCGGAGGAAGGAGTATTGGAAGCGCCGATCATGATAACATATGTAGCGCTGGTAGATTTTTAATCTACCGCTGATAGGTAAATCTTGTGGGTTACTTGTTAGGTGAAGCTAGATTTGCCTCTGTTCCAGCTTGGCTGAGTTGCGTGTAGTTCTGCACTGTGCCGATGGGTGTCATTGTCACCATGGGCTGGTGTTGGAAAGGCAACGTGTTGAAGCGTATGAGTGCTCCTCTGTCCCGGAGACAACTCGGTGTAGGTGGTCCTCCGAGTTGCATTCTGGGAGAGGGTATTTATGGGACAGACGCCATGTTTAGGGGTTCGTTTTCAGCCACCTGCTGGCCCTCCTGGCTGACAGGTATGCGTTAAGAGTACAACCTCGTGGTCCTCCGTTCCGGAGGCCCACGTCGCTGCGGCATGTGAGTGGGCCCAGAAGCCTATCTGGGGCCTACCACAGCAGCAGAGGAATGGTCCTGAGCTGTCTATCCTGAGTGAAGAAGCTGGACAACCGAGGAGATCCCAGGGGAGGACCCGTCATGGAAGGATCATGCGTAGTGCTGGTCTGGAGAGGGGCCTGGCGACTCGGTTGGAGGATGTATCCTATTGTAATCTTACTGCATAGTACTGGGTTGGCTTAAAGGTTCAAGTACTATGTCTGACATTCATCGCAATCCAATACATCCTGTGGCAGAGGATCGTACGGGTTTTATTCCAAACAAGTCTGTGGCAGAGACTTTTGTTCTTGCTACGTACTGGCTGCTAGGCAAGTGAGAGAGGCCTATCCAGGCGGGCAAAGATTGAATCCTACAAGGGGAGTGCATTCAACTACAAGTGTTCAATTCCAAAGAATGTTCTAAAGATTACTAAAGAAAGGTATTTGAGCTTCCCTGCAACTTTCCTTCTGCCTCTTTCCTGCTACGTCCTTTATTACTTGTTCATTAAAGCATTGGAAAATATACTCAAGTGTTTGGTGCTCATACCATCCAGAGGTAAACTCAATGGGACCTAAGACCCGATGCCGGTGAAACAGAGGTGTCGAGAGTGAAGGTAACAGCCCGCTTTAAACCAGCAGCTCCACCGAGAGTTAGTGCTACACATATGTAACATTTAATCTTGGGCCTATACTGATTCTAGATTAGCCTATATTGGGACAAGATTAGGAGATTTTAGCCTGACATTAGGGTTTGTCTTGTTTATTGCAGATAAAATGGATTACTTCAATGACCACAACTTCCTCCCCCTGTTCATAGACAAGTACAGGGAGCTGCCCTGTCTGTGGCAGGTGAAACATCCTCATTATAATCATAAACAAAAGAGGCAGGCAGTGCTGGAGAAACTGCTGGAGTTGGTGAAGCTGGTGGTCCCCACGGCAAGCATCCCCTATTTAAAAGCCAAAATTGGTGGCCTGAGGAGCACTTATCTTAGGGAGCGCAAGAAGGTCCAGGATTCCCAGAGATCAGGAGCTGCAGCAGATGATATTTATGTCCCCAGGCTGTGGTACTATGAGAGATTGCGATTTCTGTCAGACCAGACTGAAGTCAGGAAATCCCTCTCAACCCTTCCTTCCACTCTTCCTTCCACCCTATCTTCCACCCCAGTTGAGGCTTCTGATGTCCAACCTGGGACTTCCAGCCAGGAAGAAGTGGAGGAGCCCAGCTGGAGCCAGGTATAGCATTGTTCTACAGATTTCTGGTTAATAAATAAATGATGTTTACTAGATGTTATCATTGATCACTAATTGCTGATTGAATAAAGTGTTTTACATATCAATAGACAGTAGTGGGCAAAAATTATTGGGACAAGAATGAAAAATGCTGGGCTCAGAATGATAGTCTGTTATATTTCTTAACATTCAATTGGCAACAGTCATGAGATGAAAATTGTGTGTGATTGATGAATAAAAAACTAAAACTATGTCCCTTTTTCATACACAGAAAGACCTCAGCCAAGAGGAGGTTGTGGAATGTGGCACACAGGAGGAAGCTGTGGAATGTGGCAGCCAGGAGGAGGCGGGGGTTAGTGGCAGCCAGGAGGAGGCGGGGCTAAGTGGCAGCCAGGAGAAGGCCGGGCCCAGTAGGAGCCTGACAAAATCGCAGGTCCCTCCCCTCTGCCTTCCAAACAAAAGACCCAAGAAGGGGAGTAACGTGCAGGATTCAGCACTCAGGCTGATTCAGGAGGCTTCTGTGTCCCTCAGAGCCTTCCCCACTCATGAAGAGGCCTTTGTCTGCCACAAAACTGAAGGACATGCAGGAGAGCCAACGCCTCATGTGTGAGGACATTCTTTATAAAACACTAACTAAGGGGGTGAGGGGTGAAATCACACCCAATACCCACCTGTGTGAGTTGGACCATCCTCCTCCTCCTCCTCCTGCCACAACTCCACCACCACAGACACAGCGTAGAAGGAAACATGGAAGGAAGACCAGAGAGTGATGACCTGGGTTCAGTCTGGTCTGAAAAAAGATGCAGGCTTTTGTATGAACACAGCCTGGGGACGGATATGTCATTTGCTGCTGTTCATGATCTCTTGAACTTCTGGACCAGATTGAACTCCCTTAGATAAGGACTCCTCAGGCCACCAATTTTGCAGTAAAATAATTGATGTGTGCCCTGGGGGCCAAAGGCTTCGCCAATTTCTGCTCTTTCTCCAGCGTTTTATTCAAAAAGGACAGTTTGTTTGTGAGGAGGCAGGTATATTTCAAAAATACAATGTGAAATTAACAAGAGACACCAAAACCAAACAATCTCCTTGAGATTAAATAATACAAGATAATAATGGTGTTGTGGTAACTTGACACACATAACACACCCCAAAATATTCTGGAGTAAAAAAAAAAAAAAATAAAATAAAACATAAGATCAGGCTTTAAAAAAATCCTACAAACCAAAAATTAATCTAAAAAGATCACCAAAAAATTATTGTTTAGGTAGATGTGACAAATAAAAATATTATATTGATGAAATTACGAAAAATAATAAAGAAAGAAGTTTGTGAGAAGTCTGTGCGAATATGAGCAGCAAAACAACTTCATTCTTCTAGCATTATAAAGAAGAAGAGAGTGCACTGCATTAAACAATTTAAAACATTGCAGCATGACGAAAGTGCTATATCCATTCCGAACGCTAATTTTACCAGACTGAGCAGTTCCGTCTCAAAATTTCTTCTGAGCATGTGTGGCACTTGTCCACACACGGTCGGAATTGACGCGATCGGATTTTGTTGTCGGAAAATCCGATGGAAAAAGTCCGATGGAGCCCACACATGGTCGGAATTTCCGACAACAAGCTCCGATCGCACATTTTTCATCGGAAAATCCGACCGTGTGTACAGGGCATTAATCCTGTGTATCCAAGACATTTCTGATCTGGATATTTCTCTCACTAGAGAACTACCTCTCCAATGTGGGCAATATTTATCTTTTCTCAAAAATATTGTTTTTGAGGGATCCTTATTGTGGGAAAGACCGAATGTTTCGGAAAACCATTTTTAATATTTTTAATATGTTTGTTCAATCTGACCTATATATACAGTATCTCACAAAAGTGAGTACAACCCTCATGTTTTTGTGAGTGGTGTACAGAGTACGGGGTGTACAGCAGACAGAACATTTGTCTGACAAAGCTCTGGGCTTTTCCTTGCAGCTGGTTTCCATTTCTGCTCCCAATATTTGTGTTTGTTGCGTATATCCCCATGTTCATGTTGCTATATATTATCAATGTGAACTAAAATTGAATATGTTTTTGCCATCAAACTGTTTGTGGCCCGGTTTAAAGTCCCAACCTGAGGAATTCATGTTTTGACTTTTGATATGTGTATACACTGCTTAAGTTAAGAACATGGGTTCTCTACATTTACAGTACATTAAGTGAGCACTGTCACCCTTGCGAAAGGAAATGTGTTACTAGCAGGATTCTCAGGTGTATGTAAAGGCAACGTAGCCCAAACCCAGGAAACGAATGTAGCCCACCACATTTAAGGACTGGTAAGCTGAAATAATAAATTAATTATTATATACTGCATGACTTAATTAATAAAATACACCAATTTCTGTTGGGTTATGAAAGGTTAATGATGTTTCTATGCTGTTGTTATTCTGTATATCCCCATGTTCCTCTCATAATTCTATTATCTGTGTTTGACTTGGAATGTGTTTAATTGCTAGAAATGATTAGGCTAATAGATTAAGCATGGCTGAGTTCTCAGGCTGAGGACGGCCTGACATGTACCTTTTACCAAAAATATTATGAGACCACATGTCTCATAACAATTTTATTAGTTTCTGTGATAACATTTTGCAAATTATAATTTTTTCTTCATAAATTTTGGCCACAATTTATACTGCTACATATCTTTGGTAAAAATAACCCAAAATTAGTGCATATTATTTGGTCTGTGTGAAAGTTAGAGAGTCTACAAGCTGTGGTGAAAATCATAAAAAATTGAACACACCTGATGTACTGTGGCCTATCTCATTTCTTGCGACCCGAACAAGCCAGGAAAGTACAAATACCCCCAAATTACCCCTTTTTTGAAAGTAGACATTCTAAGGTATTTAGTAAGATGCATGGTGAGGTTTTTGATGTTGTCATTTTTTCCCACAATTGTTTGGAAAATGAAGATTTTTTTTTTGTCCACAAAATTGTCATTGTAATAGGTTATTTCTCTCACATGGCATGTGTATACCACAAATGATGCCCCAGAATACATTCTGCTACTCCTCCAGAGTATGGCGATATCACATGTGTGGGACTTTTTCACAGCCTAGTCACATAGAGAGGCCCAACATGCACAGAGCACCATCAGGTGTTCTAGGAGCATAAATTACATCTAACTTGTTGAATACCTATTACACTTTTGAAGGCCCTAGAGCACCAGGACAATGACACATGACACTGATGTGGCACTGATGACAGATGGCACTGATACGTGGCACTGATGACACGTGACACTGATGTGGCACTGATGACAGATGAAACTAATACGTGGCACTGATGGCATGTGACACTGATATGGCACTGATGACAGATGGCACTAATAGGTGGCACTTAAGGCACGTGACACTGATGTGGCACTGATGACAGATGGCACTAATATGTGGCACTGATGACACGTGACACTGATGTGGCACTGATGACAGATGGCACTAATACATGGCACCGATGACACGTGACATTGATGTGCCACTGATGACAGATGGCACTAATACATTGCACTGATGACAGATGCACTAATACGTGGCACTGATGACACGTGACACTGATGTGGCACTGATGACAGATGGCACTAATACGTGGCACTGATGGCACATAACACTGATGCGGCACTGATGACAGATGGCACTAATACATGGCACTGATGACACGTGACACTGATGTGGCACTGATGACAGATGGCATTGATATGAGGCACTGATGACACGTGACACTGATAACAGATGGCATGTGATAATGAAAGGTGGCACTGATGACCGATGGCACTGACAGGTAGCACTGGGGACAGATGGCACTGACAGATGGCACTGGGGACAGGTGGTACTGGGGACAGATGGCACTGACAGGTGGCGGCACTGATAGGTGGCACTGGGGACAGATGGCACTGACAGGTGGCACTGGGGACAGGTGGCACTGATAGGTACTGTGGGCACTGTGTTTTGTGTTAGTGTGGCACTGTGTTAGTGTTCACTCACGCTGCAGCACAGGTCGCTCTCCCTCCTCACACGTGATCTCTGTGTGAGGAGGGAGAGCCGGCAATGAGAGATGATCTCATATGTTTACATTTGAGATCATCTCTCATTGGACACACCGATCGAGTGCTAAATGGCCGATGTGATTGTCCATTTAGCACAATCTGTGATTGGCTGTGTCCAAGGGACACGGCCAACACAGATTTTCCCCAATGCGTGGGGAACAAGTAAATGGGAGGACGTCCAGGGATGCCCTCCCGGTAATTCAGCACTGCACTGTAGCCGTCTTTCGGCTATACTGCAGGCGCCTAGTGGTTAACCACTTGTCAACCAGCTCACGCCGATATACGTCGGCAAAGTGACACGGGTGCGAAAAACAACGTACCCGTACGTCGCTGCATCATCCGCGGCTACGGTCCCGCGGATCGTGGCTCAGAGAAGCAGAACAGGGAGATACCTATGTAAACAAACCATTTCCCTGGTTTGCCTAACAACATGACAGGGATCTACTGCTCACAGTGATCGGGAGCAGTGATCTCTGTCATGTTCTAGTGAGCCCATCCCCCCTACAGTTAGAACATGCTGAGGGAACACAGTTAACCCCTTGTATCTAACCCCTTCCCTGCCAATGACATTTACACAGTAATCAGTGCATTTTTATAGCATATAAATGCCAATGGTCCCAAAATAGTGTCAAAAGTGTCCGATCTGTCCGCCGCAATGTCACAGTCACGATTAAAATCGCAGATCACTGCCATTACTAATAAAAAAATTAATAATAAAAATGCCATAAATCTTTTCCCTATTTTGCAGACGCGATAACTTTTGCGCAAACCAATCAATATCCGCTTATTATGAATTTTTTTTACCAAAAGTATGTAGAAGAATACATTTTGGCCTAAACTGGGGAAGAAATTAGTTTTTTATATATTTTTGGGGGATATTTATTATAGCAAAAAGTAAAAAATATAGCTTTTTTTTCAAAATTGTCGCTCTTTTTTTGTTTATAGCGCAAAAAATAAAAACCGCAGAGATGATCAAATACCACCAAAAGAAAGCTCTATTTGTGGGAAAAAAAGGACGTCAATTTTGTTTGGGTACAACATTGCGCGACCGCGCAATTGACAGTTAAAGCGACGCAATGCCGTATTGCAAAAAAGGGCTTGGTCAGGAAGAGGGTAAAGTGGTTACACGAGTATATTTTGATCTCATCTTGAGTGGGTGTCAATCTGTGCTCCCAGGATCCTGGTGGGGGTTATCCAGCTGACCGGTTCTAGTCCCCAACAGTACTGGTGTCAGATTTGCGGGATGTATGGTGAGTGAATTGTACCTGATTTTTTGGCACATTCTATCACCTTAATTCTGATCAGTTTGCAAAAAAAAAGGGAAGAAGTCGATTGGTTCTAGGGGCAGGATCCATTTAGTACGGATTAAATACAAATCAGGGTGTGCTCTGCATATAGATTTGTCGGGTACAAGTCAGGTTGACTTTGCAGAGGCACCAGGTGCCTCGTTCAGCTGATTGCTGGATAGCTCTCACTGCTGTATATTGCTTCTATTAAATGTTGCATGCTTAAAGCCATTTTAAGATTTGTATATATGCATGATATTTATATGTGAATGTGTGCTCTGATGCTGGACTCTTGTGGTTGACTGGATCGTCGGATGTCTCTGTAACAGGAGACTTGACAAGCTGATCCCAGAGAGCAGCGGGTCTAAAAAGAACGCACACGCACATAGGGATAGCAAGAAAGGAAGTCACTTGGTATGGTGGCTTCTCTGCATCCTTATAGAGTGATTAAGGCTTGATTGGAAATGATCTCTCAAAGTGGTAAAATGCTCCTCCAGTTTATAGAGAAAATTGAAGGGATTATGTGGACAGAGTCTCATCAACAAGTTATTATTATGTGGACCCTTGGGTTTCAAACTTGGCGGGCTGAACACAGGCTATGGGGAGTCATGATCCCTTTCCCCCTGGGAGTTCCATATGGATATGGTAAAGGGTCTGTGTCTTGGTGACAAGGCTGCTTTTCCATCCTTTGGACCCAATCCTTGGTGGGATATGACATATATGAGATAAGTTGGTTGAATGTTGCTCCTTGGTGGAAGGCAGTGCCTCCACCAGGGGATAATACCATAGGAAAATGAAATAAGGATAAAAAGAGTAAGAAAGTGAGTGCACAGCCCAGTCCCTGTCCACAGCAGCCCGGCCCAGAGTCTGAGAGAATGGCATTGCCCTTTCCTTGTACTAACCCCTTCTGTACTCCGGCATGGGTATATCCTCCTGGATATGGTCATATCTGTCCTAGTTTGGGTGGAACTGACTTGGATGTTTTAGTTGCAGGGTATCTTTCCCCTACTACCTCAGTCCCTCAACAGCAAAAGGACAAAGAAGTTAGTGATATTACTGAGAGAGTGACCCAGAGGAAGTAGATAAGGTTAAACTAGCTGTGTGGCTGAGGTGATGGGTGCCATGGGGGGAGGGAGCACTGTTGCCTTTACTTCTAAGACACGGGTCCCTTCTTGCACAGGACTCAGATCTCAGGACCACCCGCCTAGCAAGGAAGAAGGGGAAGCTAGTAAGGAAGTATAGTTAGAAGCCCCCCTTGTATTTTAATTGGAAAGGGATTTGTTTTTAGACCCTTCTCATTCAAAAGGCACAGCTCCAATTTTTCATAGACAGTACCCCTTTGTTGCAGGAAGGGATTGAAGGCATCAGACTTTTGGTGCAATCTTTCCTGTAGCAAGGGATAATAAAAGACTGATATCTCCATGCAATGCTCCCATCAATCCTGTGCCCAAAGCAGAAGTTACTTACAGATTTGTACAGGGTTTGAGAGCAATTAGCAATCTTGTAATACTGATAGCCCCAATTGTCAGAGATGTACCATCGCTGATTACCTCTATACCCCACAGTGCCAGAGTTTTTCCTGTCAGTAATGGTTTTTTCCATCCTTGTTGATGAGGAGACAAAACTGCTTATGGTTTTTTTCTTTTTGAAAAAGACCCAGTATACCTGAGCCATTTGCCTTAAGGCTATGTTGACTCACCTGTAGTCTACTCAATAGTGCTCTGTGATACTCTACACTCATGGGCGGCTGAAAATGGTTCTGTCCTCCTTCAGTATGTCAACGACTTACTGTTGTGCAGTCCCTCCCTGATGGCTTCTCAGTTAGACACTGTTGGTTTGGTTGAATTGTCAACAAAAGAAGGTCATAAGGTCTCCCAGTCCAAGGTCCAGCTCTGTCTCCCACAGGTTGAGTGTTTGAGGTTCACACTCACCCCCAGGGAACGCAAAATAAGCTCTGCAAGGGTTACAGCTGTTATGGGAGTGGTACGCCCGCTAAACAAAGAAAGACATGCTGTCCTCTTTAGATACAATTGGTTACTGCTGCCAATGGATACCTGACTGTTCCCATTTTTGACAACATACTCAGACAAAGCACTTAGACAGAAGCCCCGGACCTGGTGACTTAGAATGATAAGAAAATACATGTTTGTACAAGGTTAAAAAACGGCAATGGTTATTGCCACGGGGTCGGGACTCTCTGAGTCTTGTAAACAATTTGTACAAAAGGGAAACTGTAAAACCATGGCAGCCATCCTAGCCCAAGACCACGGGAGTAAGCTGAGACCTGTAGCCTTTGTTTTCCAAAGTAGTTCCAGTTCTGGTACAAGGCATGCCGACGTGTCTGCGTGCCCTAGCGGCCTGCACAATGAGTATTGAGATGTCAGCCACGATAACTCTGTGACATGCTATATATTTACATACCTTGCACCAGGTATAATTTTTGTTTAAGAATCTGAACACTCAACAAGTATCCGCTCAGAGGTTCACTGGATATGAGATTTTTCTCCTTTCAACTGCAGCTCTGACCGCCGATTTTGCTTCACCCACCTCAGGACCGACTCCTATTCTGAATGCCATGTTTGGTTTGAAGGGAGAGGAAGATGAGGTGGTGGAACAACATGACCGTATAGAAGTTGTACATTCTATGACCTCACCGAGGTCTAATTGAATGCCCCTAAGGCACATCTCTAATGCACTTGATGTTTTTGTAGATGGTTCATGTTCCAAGCCCTATGACAACATGTATCATGTAGGCTACTCTGTGGTTATGCTCCCTGATGTTATTCTGGAAGCTAAGCCACTTAATGTCCCGTCTGCACAGGCTGCAAAAGTTGGTGACATTAACGAGAGCTTGTCAACTTTTTGAAGGACAAGTAACATGTTCGCCTCGAACATTGGCTGTTTGCCCGTTTGCCGAACAGCCAACAATTTGGGGTGTTCGCGGCAAATTCTAAAGCTGTGGAACACCCTTTAAAAGTCTATGGGAGAAATCAAAAGTGCTCATTTTAAAGGCTGTTATGCAAGTTATTGTCATAAAAAGTGTTTGGGGACCTGGGTCCTGCCCCAGGGGATATGTATCAATGCAAAAACGTTTTAAAAACGGACGTTTTTTCAAGAGCAGTGATTTTAATAATGCTTAAATGAAACAATAAAAGTGTAATATTCCTTTAAATTTCATACCTGGGGGGTGTCTATAGTATGCCTGTAAAGTGGCGCATGTTTAGAACAGTCTGACAGCAAAATGACATTTCTAAAGGAATACAAGTTATTTAAAATAATGGGGTACAAAAGTACCCCTACCAGCGCTGTGTGACGCTTCTCTTCTTCTAAAAGTTCTTATATAATGGAGGGCGGGGACTTGACGGAGACTTCCCTATGGCTTTCCCCGTGACATCAGAGGGGGCAGGGTCACTCGGTTACGTAACAGGTGCACGGGGACTTGACGGGGACTTCCCTATGGCTTTCCCTGTGCGTCAGAGGGGGGTGTGGTCACCGGGTGGCCCCGCCCTCCATTACATAAGAAGTGTCAGAAGAAGAGAAGCGTTACACAGTGGGAGCCTCCCATGAATGCGGAGCGGCCCAAGAACAAAGAGGGGAAGAAGACCCCACGGAGGAAGATGCCAGACGAGAACACCGGAGCAAGAAGCAGAGGATCGGAGGAAGAACAAGATGGAGGAAGAAACCGAAGGAAGAAGGAAGGAAGAAGACCCGAAGAAGATGGAAAGAAGAAGACTTTAAATAAAGGAATTGACACATTTTTGACACATTTTTTGTGAAATGGTAGGGGTATTTTTGTACCCCATTACCATTTCACATGGGGGGGTGGGATCTGCGGGTCCCCTTGTTAAAGGAGGCTTCCAGATTCCGATAAGCCCCCCGCCCACAGACCCCCACAACCACTGGGCAAGGGTTGTGGGGACAAGGTGCTTTGGGGGGCTACCCCAAAGCACCCTCCCAATGTTGAGGGCATGTGGCCTGGTATGGTTCAGGAGGGGGGCGCTCTCTCATCCCCCCTCTTTTCCTGCAGCCTGCCAGGTTGAGTGCTTGGATAAGGTTCTGGTATGGATTTTTAGGGGGACCCCACGCCATTTTTTTTTTAATTTTGGCACAGGGTTCCTCTTAATATCCATACCAAACCTGAAGGGCCTGGTATGGAATATCGGGGGACCCCCACGCATTTTTTTTCTTAATTTTGGTTTGGGGTTCCCCTGTGGGGGAATCCCATGCTGTTTTTCTCAATGAACTTTTATGTGTATTGCCATACCGACAATTCATTATAGCCGCGAGTAGTTTTAAATAACTTTTATTCCTAAACACGGGAAACATGCGCCACTTTAAAGGCATACTATAGACACCCCCCAGGTACCAAATTTAAAGGAATATTACACTTTTATTGTTTCACTTTAAGCATTATTAAAACCACTGCTCCCGAAAAAACGGCCATTTTTAAAACTTTTTTTTTGCATTGATACATGTCCCCTGGGGCAGTACCCAGGTCCCCAAACACTTTTTATGACAATAACTTGCATATAAGCCTTTAAAATTAACACTTTTGATTATTCATGTTCGAGTCGCATAGACTTTAACGGTGTTCGCGTGTTCGAACTAATTTTTTGCCTGTTTGCATGTTCTGGTGCGAACCGAACAGGGGGGTGTTCGGCTCATCCCTAGTCAGGAACTTGTAAGGCAATGACAGATTGAAAAGAAGTTCCACATTCCTTGCCACCCACAAAGTTCTGGTATGGTGGAAGGGATGAATAGGAACAATTAAGGACAAGATTAGGAAGGTTGCTTCCCAAATGGGAAACTGTGCTGCCGGCAATACTAGCGGGAAACAAAAATGACATCTGCTAAAACAACTAGGCTATCACCATTTTAAGTGATTATAGGAGGACCATGTCCAACACCCTGGGCAAAAGGCCCACCTGTTTCCATAATTTGAAATTAATTCAAGAAGAGTATTGTAGGAAATTGATTCAAACTTTGAATGGCATCTATGGTGATGTATCTGTCTCTTCACAGGAATCAACACACCTTTTCCAACAAGGAGATGTGCAGTCCTGATGGAACAGTGTCCCCAGTGGATCCATGCAACTAGAGTGAAGAGAGTAACAAAGAGGAGTGAAGCAGGTGATACAGACCCCGGAACAGACAAGCCGAAAGAAGACACAGAAGACATCCTGGCTACTGTCTCCCCAAACTTCTGGGAAAACACTTTGTGGATTTAGCCTCCTGATCCTGGCAGTATTTCTGCCAACATGGATCATAACAAACTGTGTGTATCACCCTGAGGACTTAGGCCCATTTAGGTCTGTGTGTTTTGAAGACAATTACAGTATGAATGAGTCAAAATTGACAAATACTGTTGCTCATAATACTATGAACAAGTCACACCAAATACAGAAAAAAAAATGTAAAAACATTTTCAATATATGACACTTTAGGAGTACTGTGTGCAGGCTCCAGAGTAACAAAGGAGAGTTTTGTGAAGTGAATGAAGAGTGATTTAACCCGCATGCAGGGAAATTTTATATGTTTGCCTAATGACTCATGTGTCATTTTAAGTACTACAGTAACCCATGACTGGATAGTGGAAATAGGTGCCAAGACAGCATGGAGTAGGACAGAGCTCCGTCCATTAATCCTGAAACTAAGTCTCTCCTGTGACCCTGATCATTCTCAGACCACCTGTGAAGGACTTCTTGTCTTACCTAGCCATGTCCCCATCGAAAGCTCAGAAAGCTGCCATGGCTAAACTCGAGCAATACCGCCGACAAGACAAGAACAGTCCAGAGGAAGATGGCGGCGCTACACACGTGGAGAAGAACTCAGCGGGAGGAGACACTAACAGGCTACTTAAGGCAATCACGTTCTGCAGAACCTCCCTAACTACTCAAATTGAAGAGGTGAAGGTGGATATCTCACTAATCCGGCAGGATTTTCAGAAACTTCGTAAACAAGTTAAAACTGCTGAGAATTGACTGAGTGCTGTGGAGGATGTCATCCCACCACTGCAGACAGGGTCTGACCGCATGCAATTGCAGATTAGCACATGACATGAATAACAGACTCAGAAGATGCAATCTCCGATTTATGGGTCTCCCTGAGGGGGCGGAAGGTAAGGACCCAACCACGTTCCTGGAGCAGTTGCTTATTACTACTTATGGCCAAGAGGCCTTTTCCCCAACCCTTGCAGTGGAGAGAGCACACTGTATGCCTGCTAGGCCTCCTCAGGGAGCCCCCCCCCGCACGTTTATAGCCAAGTTTCTCAACTATAAGGATCGGGATGCGGCTCTGCGACTTGCCAGGGAGAAGGGCAATATTCTGCTTGGGAATATTAAGGTGGCCATTTTTCATGATTTCTCTGCGGAGGTCCAGCGTCACCACCAGAGCTTCATGGAAGCTAAATGATGCCTAAGAGTTAAGCATCTTAAATACTCCATGTTGTTTCCTGCATGTCTCTGAGTGGAGAGTGACGGCCGGGTCCTCTTCTTTGAAAAACCTAAGGAAGTTATCGCCTGGCTGGAACGTCGCAAAGTCTCTGAAAGGGCAGTGGATTAAATGGCTGACATGTTTATTGCTTTCCTACCTAACTGCATTCCATGCTGTACTTCCGAGTCTTACAACCTGATTTTGTATAATCACACTGTGACATGGGGTGATGCCCTGCCTGCTGGTTTCTTTCCCTAAATATTACTGCCTGCTATGAAGTTTATGTACTGAAGTCTGGCTGAGCATCCCCCCAGTCCATTTCTCATTATTTGAGGATGTTTCTGTTCTGTTGCTATGCTACTATTTGAACAAACACTTTCCCTATTGACCCTTAACCACTTCCGCACCGCTGCACGCCGATGTACGTCCAAACTTTGAAGGGGGATATCGTTGTTATGGCAGCAGCTAGCTGCCATAACCCCGGTATCCCCGTTTTTGTGCGGCAATCCGCTTTCTGATAAAAGTGGTCCCTGCGGCGGATTTGCTGCTAGATCACTTTTACCGGTGGCGGAAGAGGGGCCCCCCCTCCCACCGCGATCCGGTGCCCTCCGCCGAAGCCGTCAGTAGTGGCGGAGGCGATCATGTCCGTCTCCCTCCCTTGCCTGGAGATGAGTGAGGCTAAGATGGCGCCCACTCGTCTCCATGACACGGCTGGGCGGAAGCGACGTCAAAACGTCACTTCCGCCCACGCCTCTTAAAGGCAAATTTTTTCGAAGTCATTTTTTTAAATGACTTTTTTTTTTTTTTTTTTATTGCATTTTAGTGTAAATATGAGATCTGAGTTCTTTTTGACCCCAGATCTCATATTTAAGAGGTCCTGTCATGATTTTTTTTAAACAGTGTAAAAATAAATAAAATAATGTAAAATAAATAATAAAAATAACAAAAAAAATATTTAAAAACCCCCTGTCCCGACGAGCTCGCGCGCAGAAGCGAACGCATACGCGAGTAGCGCCCGCATATGAAAACAGTGGTTAAACCACACATGTGAGGTATTGTCGCGACCGGTAGAGTGAGAGCAATAATTCTAGCCCTAGACCTCCTCTGTAACGCAGAACATGCAACCTGTAGAATTTTTTAAACGTCGCCTTTGGAGATTTTTGAGGGTAAAAGTTTGATGCCATTCCACGAGCGGGCGCAATTTTGAAGCGTGACATTTTGGGTATCAATTTACTTGGCATAACATTATATTTTACAGTATAAAAAAAATTGGGCTAACTTTACTGTTGTCTTATTTTTTTATTCAAAAAAGTGAATTTTTTCCAAAAAAAGTGCGCTTATAAGACTGCTGCGCAAATACGGTGCAAAAAAAAAGTATTTCAACAACCGCCATTTTATTCTCTAGGGTGTTAGAAAAAATATATATATAATGTTTGGGGGGTTCTAAGTAATTTTCTAGCAAAAAAAACTGTTTTAAACATGTAAACACCTAAAATCCAAAATGAGGCTGGTCCTTAAGTGGTTAAGGATTGAGTCTTACTTACATTGCCATTACATGACACTCCCTTTTTTTCTCACCCTTTTTATATCTTTTAGTTTTCTTTCTTACATATCACTGATGCTATTTTTTTGGAGTCAAAGCAGTCCTACAAATTACATGCAAAGTGCAGTGAAACTTTGCTCCCCCCTCAACTAGAAACAACAGTTTCGATGGCGGGGATGGTTGCTGTACTCTATCTGTCAGCCTGCTCAAGTCCCACACATGGTGTGGGACACTGGAAATGGATGCTCCATCTATGAGGAACTTCATCCAGCAACTCTATATGTTTCATTTGTCCACTATACTTTTATTTCTTTATCCCTGGATCATCAGTTTTTTCCTAGTTGATTGTTGTACCATGTTATGGTAATATACTCACACCAGTTGGGGTGGGTGTACGGCAGGGTGGGGGGTGGGCATTATTACTCTCTTAATGGATGGCAATGCAGACAGCATGATACAGTTTCAGATTTTATATGGAACAAATCTAAAAAATGCTAATGCGCAAAGCCACAATAATCAATAAACTGGAAAGGAGCTGCCAACATACAAAAGTGTACTCACATAACTCAGACAAATAAAAATAAAATATGTGGCTCTAACTAACCCTGAATGAACTGAGCAAATAAAATCAAGTGCAATAATAATTGACATGCGATCCATAAATTCTAGAGCACAATAAAGTTCAATAAAAAACAATCATAAAGTGCGATCAGATGCAATGATGATTGACATACAATTCATCAATTCTAGAGCACAATATAAGACAATGAAACAATAAAGTGCAATAAGGAATAAATATAAAGTGCAGTGAGGAATAAAAAATGAAGCCGAAAGCTCATTCAGATTATGTGCAAATAAAATAAGAATAATGAAATAACAATGTGCAAACAAGAAATCGTGACACACTGTTGTGTGTAATAAATGTCCCAAACACACTATCAAGTGACCAAAAAAAGTGACAAGTGCAGTCCAATAAACAGTGCAGTGCAACTCCCAATAGCAGCAGGATCCGATCTTCTGATAATGATAATGAAAGAAAGTGGAAGTGCAAACACCAGTCGCTGTGATGAAAAGTGTCTCAGATAGATAAAGTTCATCCAGTCATAGTCTGGAGTGCGACCCCTGTTTCCCCCAGCCTCTCACCTGTAGCAGCGGCCCCAAATGGGCCGAATCGAGCATGAACCAATCAGTGATAAAGTACTCTACAGGGAATCCGGTTGTAGTCACAGCACCCGGGGACACTCGATATCCAGTTCACAGTTGCACTCTCCCACACTCTGATCGCTCAGTGGTGTCTCTCTCCCATACAGGGACAGGACAGACATGTACACACCGATCTCCGCACCGAACTGGATATCGAGTGTCCCCGGGTGCTGTGACTACAACCGGATTCCCTGTGGAGTACTTTATCACTTATTGGTTCATGCTCGATTCGGCCCATTTGGGGCCGCTGCTACAGGTGAGAGGCTGGGGGAAATAGGGGTTGCACTCCAGACTATGATAGGATGAACTTTTTCTATCTGTGACACTTTTCATCACAGCGACTGGTTTTTGCACTTTCACTTTCCTTCATTATCAGGAGATCGGATCCTGCTGCTATTGGGAGTCGCACTGCACTGTTTATTGGACTGCACTTGTCACTTTTTTTGGTCACTTGATAGTGTGTTTGGGACATTTATTACACACAACGGTGTGTCACGATTTCTTTTTTGCACATTGTTATTTCATTATTCTTATTTTATTTGCACATAATCTGAATGAGCTTTCGGCTTCATTCTTTATGCCTCACTGCATTGCATATTTATTCCTTATTGCACTTTATTGTTTCATTGTCTTATATAGTGCTCTAGAATTGATGGATTGTATGTCAATCATCATTGCACCAGATCGCACTTTATGATTGTTTTTTATTGATCTTTATTGTGCTCTAGAATTTATGGATCGCATGTCAATTATTATTGCACTTGATTTTATTTGCTCAGTTCATTCAGGGTTAGTTAGCGCCACATATTTTATTTTTAGATTTTATATGGACATGTGTTCATTACTTTATGTTCAATAATTGCAGACTTTTTGCTGGTAACACTCAATGTAGAAATCTTCTTAACCTTCAAATATTACCCGGAATGTGAGGGGCTTGCGAGATAAGGTTAAACGATCGGCAACCCTCTCCTTCCTTAAGAAGCAACATGCAGATGTTGTGGTGCTGGTTGAGACACATGTGGAGGGTCGAATGCAGCTGGCTCTCCAGCGTCCATGGGTTTGGTGGGCCTTTCATTCAACCCACACATCCAATCCACAAAAAGTTTCAGTTATCATAGCCAAATCAATGCACTTCAAGTTGAGTGATATCTCTTCTGACCCCCAGGGGCGATATGTCTTTTTATCTGTCAAACTGTATGGAGAACCCTTTTTGCTGTTAGCTTACTACATTCCTCCACCATTTTGCGTTACTGTTCTTACAGAGGGGTTCACATTCATGGCTCGCTATCCTACGGTACAGGCCATTTGGATGGAAAAATTTAATATCACACTGTTTCCCAGCCTAGATAGATTCCTACCAACAATGCCATCTACAGGGGCTGAGCATGGTACTAGATTTTATAGACTAATTTCTCATTTTAATTTAATTGATATATGGAGACATAAGTACCCACACACACAAACCTATTCATGTTTTTCATCCACCCATAATACTTTGTCCCGCATCGACTTCATTTTAATATCTCACATACTTGCTCCACGGTTAAAGGAACCGATCTCTGATCATAGCCCTTACTGGATTACCCTGACCATCCCGGTCGATAAACCGTCCCACTACTGGCTAGGGATGGGCCGAACACCCCCCAGTTCAGTTCGCAGCAGAACATGCGAACAGGCAAAACATTTGTTCGAACACGCAAACACCGTTAAAGTCTATGAGACACGAACATGAATAATCAAAAGTGCTAATTTTAAGGGTTAATATGCAAGTTATTGTCATAAAAAGTGTTTGGGGACCCGGGTCCTGCCTCAGGGGACATGTATCAATGCAAAAAAAAAGTTTTAAAATTGGCCATTTTTTTGGGAGCAGTGATTTTAATAATGCTTAAAGTGAAACAATAAAAGTGAAAATTTCCTTTAAATTTTGTACCTGGGGGGTGTCTATAGTATGCTTGTAAAGTGGTGCATGTTTCTCGTGTTTAAAATAGTCCGAGAGCAAAATGACATTTCTAAAGGAAAAAAAAGTCATTTAAGAGTACTTGCGGTAGCACCGGCTGCTATAATGAATTGTCCGGTCTCTGCAATACTCATAAAAGTAATTGAAAAAAAACGGCCTGAGATTCCCCCACAGTGTCTGGTATAAATATTAAGGGGAATCCCGAACCAAAATTTAAAAAAAATGCGTGGGGGTTCCCCCAAATTCCATACCAGGCTCTTCAGGACATCCTCGCCATGTTGAGGGCATGTGGCCTGGTACGGTTCAGGAGGGGGGTGCTCTCTCGTCCCTCCCTCTTTTCCTGTGGCCTGCCAGGTTGCGTGCTCGGATAAGGGTCAGGTATGGATTTTTGGGGGGACTCCACTCCATTTTTGTAAAAATATTTGCACGGTGTTCCCCTTAAAATACATACCAGATCGGAAGGGTCTGGTATGGATTTTGAGGGGTACCCCCACGTTATTTTTTTAAATTTTGTCACGGGTTTCCCCTTAATATCCATACCAGACCTGAAGGGCCTGGTATGGAATTTGGGGAACCCCCACGCATTTTTTTTTAAGTTTTGGTTCGGGGTTCCCCTTAATATTCATACCAGACCCAAAGGGCCTGGTAATGCACTGTGGGGGAACCCCATGTTGTTTTTTTAAAATGACTTTTATGTGTATTGCAGAGACCCGACAATTAGGGGGAACCCCGAACTAAAATTAAAAGAAAAAAATGTGTGGGGGTCCCCCCAAATTCCATAACAGGCCCTTCGGGTCTGGTACGGATATTAAGGAGAACCCCATGCCAAAAAAATGGTGTGGGGGTCCCCCTCAAAATCCATACCAGACCCTTCAGGTCTGGTATGGATTTTAAAGGGAACCCCGTGCCAAAATTAAAAAAAAATGGCGTGGGGGTCCCCCTAAAAATCCATACCAGTACCCCTACCATCTCACAAAAAAAGTGTCAAAAATGTTAAAAAAATACAGTAGACGGTTTTTGACAATTCCTTTATTAATGTCTTCTTCTTTCCCCGCTTCTTCTTCCATCTTCTTCTGGTCTTCCTTCAGAGTTCTTCTTCTTCCTCCATCTTGTTCTACCCCCACTTCTTCCTCTATCTTCCTCCGCTTCTTCCTCTGGTCTTCTCGTCTGGCATCTTCTTCTCCGTTTTGTTCTCCAATCTGCCTCAATGGGAGTCTCCCGCTGTGTGACGCTCCTGTTCAGGTGTATAGCTCTTATATAACGGAGGGCGGGGCCACCCAATGACCCCGCCCCCTCTGACGCACGGGGACTTCCCTATGGCTTTACCCATGTTGTCAGAGGGGGCGGGGTCATCTGTTTACGTAAACGGGTGACCCCGCCCCCCTTTGGAAACATGAGGAAAGCCATAGGGAAGTCCCTGTGTGTCAGAGGGGGGCGGGGTCACTGGGTGGCCCTGCCCTCTGTTATATAAGAGCTGTCACCTGAACAGAAGCGTCACACAGCGGGAGACTCCCATTAAGGTGGATCAGAGAAAAAAGCGGAGAAGAAGATTCCAGACGAGGAGACCGGAGGAAGAAGTGGAAGAAGATAGAGGAAGGAGCAGGAGAAAAACAAGATGGAGGAAGAAGAAGAACACAGAAGGAAGACCAGAAGAAGATGGAAGAAGAAGCGGGGAAAGAAGAAGACATTAATAAAGGAATTGTCAAAAACCGTCTATTGTCTTTTTTAACATTTTTGACACTTTTTTTGTGAAATGGTAGGGGTACTTTTGTACCCCATTACCAATTCACACGGGGGGGCCGGGATCTGAGGGTCCTCTTGTTAAAGGTGGCTTCCAGATTCCGATAAGCCCCCCGCCCGCAGACCCCCACAACCACTGGGCAAGGGTTGTGGGGATGAGGCCCTTCTCCCCATCAACATGGCGACAAGGTGCTTTGGGGGCCACCCCAAAGCACCATCCCAATGCTGGTACGGTTCAGGAGGGGGGGGCGCTCTCTCATCCCCCCCTCTTTTCCTGCGGCCTGCCAGGTTGCGTGCTTGGATAACGGTCTGGTATGGATTTTTTGGGAGGACCCCACACCATTTTTTTTTTATTTTGTCGTGGGGTTCCCCTTAATATCCATACCAGACTTGAAGGGCCTGGTATGGAATTTGGGGGGACCCCCACCCATTTTTTTTTTAATTTAGGTTTGGGTTTCCCCTGTGGGGGAATCCCATTCCATTTTTATCAATGAACTCTTTTGTGTATTGCTGGACCGACAATTCATTATAGCCGCCAGTAGTTTTAAATGACTTTTTTTCCTTTAGAAATGTCCTTTTGCTGTCAGACTGTTCTAAACATGGGAAACATGCGCTACTTTACAGGCATACTATAGATACCCCCCAGGTACGAAATTTAAAGGAATATTAAACGTTTATTGTTTCGCTTTAAGCATTATTAAAATCACTGCTCCCAAAAAAACGGCCATTTTTAAAACTTTTTTTTGCATTGATGCATGTCCCCTGGGCCAGGACCCAGGTCCCCAAACACTTTTTTTATGACAATAACTTGCATATTAACCTTTAAAATTAGCACTTTTGATTTCTCCCATAGACTTTTAAAGGGTATTCCGCGGCTTTCAAATTTGCCGCGAACACCCCAAATTGTTCGCTATTCGGCGGACGGGCGAAAAGCCAATGTTTGAGTCGACCGCATGTTCGACCCGAACATAAAGCCCATCCCTACTCCTGGCGCTTAAACCCATTTTGGCTATCACTGTTGCTGGAGGATGACGAGCTCATGAATAACTGGAAATAGGTATAAAGCGGGCAGTAGTTGTGTTATTTACTAACGCTTCTACATGTGTGATGAATGTTACCAGAAATCTAAGGTCGTATCACTGGAAAAAGTGCAATCATACTCACCCTCTTTCTTCCCCTTCATATATAAAGGAGGTAGGAACCTATATGGGAAGGAAAGGTAGATGGATTGGGTCCTCCATAGTTTGGCCCATAGACTCCAGTTTACTTATAACCAATGATTCAGAAATTACTAATAGCACATACCTTGGTGTTGCATATGTATGTGCTAAGTATTTAACTCCTAAAGTAAATCATAACACCCATGTACCTATAGCTAGTACCTGTACTAACACCTCTTTGTCTAATTAAGAAATCCAAGTAACTTTTAACATTACTACACCCAATGTATTTACCTGTAATCCTAGTTCACATAACAGAAAGAAAAGAGCTTGATATCACACACTTCTAGGGGGAACGGGAACAACCCTTGGAGTCCTGAATGGTATTGATTTAGAAACTGTCAGAAGTAAACTTGCAGCTGCTGGAAAAGATAGTGTGGATGCCCTCCACATATCGAGTGAATGGAGCCCCACGCTCTTAGCACATCAGGTGGCACAGTTGAACCTAGATAAATCGATGGTGACAGCTTGGTGGTTTGACTTTGCTAACAGGTGATTTGACTAATGCCCTGTACACACGATAGGATTTTCCGATGGAAAATGTGTGATAGGACCTTGTTGTCGGAAATTCCGACCGTGTGTAGGATCCATCACACATTTTCCATAGGAATTTCTGACACACAAAGTCTAAGAGCTTGCTGTAATAATCGATATAATTATTATTATTATATCTGTGTATTAATTTATCTAGTCCTTATAATTAGTTGGTCTATTAAACTCTGAGCACATGCTATTGTTAATATCACAATAATACCAGATTAGCTATGAAACCAAACACACGGTGCTGCTAGTAAAACAATATCTTATTTTATTTCCCAAAGAGTTAGGAAACTATCATAAAAGTACTAAAAGGGTATTACAATGTTATATAGCTTACAATCAGAACACACTATACTAACAGCATATCTCTACAACATACAACAACAATGAAATATCAAAGATACTTATCACACATGGTTTCCTCTGCGGGTTCTGGATGATAAAAGGGGTCTGGGCCACATGGAATATATGCCCAAGCCCTCGGTCAGAGCGAGGTCCCAAGATAGCAGAGGGACACCCTTACAGCAAGATAGCAGAGGGACACCCTTACAGCAGGCTTCTCAGCAACCAAGAGAAAGAACAAAAGCCTGTGTGTTCCTTTCATTCAAACATACACGCCCACTCGTAGCCACCCCCATTTGCCTTTTATCCAATATACATTGCCGAGAGGTATCCCTCCCAAATGTCAGCCCATTCTCCAGGAAGCATGCTATATTGTCCACCAAGGCCAGCGTCTCTATTAGCCCTGTGTCAGATCTTCAATAGACATCTTGGCAGCAGTGGTCTCTTTGAAACTTGTACTCACACATGTCATAGCAGGTGGGCTTGAGCCAAGGCATTGTTCTTCTGATCACAAAGCTTTGATGTGTTTCATTCCTACCTGGCTGTGTCAAACAGGAAGTGAAATACCAGAAGTAAGATATTAAACCATGTTGCTATCCAACATATGCAACATGTTTCCTCCCCAACATGTGTTTCCAAGCCAGTACCTATAGAACAGTCTTTACCTGTCTTAAATTGTTCTGTTTTCAACATGTGCAGAAACAGCCCCTATGGAACAGTCCATAAATGTCTTAACGCATGTTGCGCCTCTCAACATAGGCCTCAGAACCAGCTCCTGTGGAACAGTCCATAACAGTCCTAATGTGCTGTGTTTCCCAACATGTGCCGCTTTGCTACTGTGTGACACACCAACATCATTCTTCCGTGACAGCTCCCATGTCACCATTCTGTATCTTCTTCTTTCTAACATCTTCATGAAGGGGTATAAAACAGGCAAGGGGTGTCCATACACTCATCATTCACCAGCACACATCCAGAGCATCATCTTAACCAGCTTTCAGATATAGAGTCTCGAGGAGGGCCTTTTTCCCATGTTACTAGCTTAAAATATACCTTTATCACACTATACCATGACATAAATCACACATTACCATAATATATACATATATACCTATGACCGATCAGATTTCGGGCATGTCAGTGGTATTGCAGGGCTCTGACTTGGCAGCAAAGTCTCTAACTTGTACGCAGAGACCCTACCGTCACTTCGTTCCCCAGCTTGCATAGATAACTGGGTGACCCTTCTATATAAATATCAAGTCCAACAACACATATAAATCTGCAACAATGACAAAACCCACACAATTCCATCCCTGTGCCTGGATTTAAGAGACCATGCCCAAGGTATACCATGCACCCCTACCTATTGTTAGGTTCAAAGAACCATCTAGTTCCATGACTAACCTTACATCGGCATTCTTTAGGACAAGGAAACAAACTCGTCTATGTCCCAAATAATACCCAGGTGCTTCCTTCCCAGCAATGATCCTTCCATCCCGAATACAGAATGAAATATCTTCCCAAAATTTTTTTGTTCACCGCCATGTATTGACCTGGCATACAAAGGACATCATGGTCATGCTTCTGACCAAGGGAAGTATCAACCTGCCTCCATCTTCCAGCTTCTTTGATCATATGTGGGCAATTAGCCTCAAACGCAAGAAGATAGAATCCCCAGTCAGTAAGCCCATTAATGCCACCAAATATACAGACCGAGTCTGCACTTCTGTATTTGAGATCATACAGCATAACACCTTTCACAATCCAAACTGGTACAACCCATCCAGGCAATCGACCACCACTTTGAATCAGTGTAAGTGACGTGTTTGGCAAAGTCTTACTGAGCGATGATGCTAACTCATAAGGCCTCTGTCCCTCATGTGGAGACTGTACAATCAGCTCAATGCTGGTTGACACTTCCACCTGCCACTTCGTGCACGCAAGAGCCAATGACAGATTCCTGTCCTATACCATCACATTCTCTACCAACCTCTCAACATGGTTGACAAAATCTTGAGCCACTTTAACCTGGGTATTTATGTGACTTTGTTGAATGCTATCATGGATGCCACCAATCTCTGTGAGTACCAAAGCCCCGCTTAAGTTCTGAAGCTATGGCTGTGAGTTTGTTCCTCAGGAGGCCGATGTCCACCCCATTAACAACATCCATCCCAGCTCCTATTCCCCCAATATAGGGCTGAATACATCCCTCCTCTTCTGGTTACTCCTCAGACATACGCGCCCTGCATGAACCTCATTCTGTGTCCGCACATCTCTGGGAGCAAGTCACTGGTACAATGATTGCACTTGATTCAGTGTATACTCAGCACATATAGGGTAATAGGTTTTTATCAACCACTGTGAGATGTTGCAGCGCCATGTGGTGAAGGCATATTGTACCCTGGTAGCCAGCGTTTGTTCCCTTTATCTAACGGAGCGTGCTCCTGTGTGTATTCACTGGCATTGCCTGTGCAGGGTTTCAACCTTTCCGGGGAGACATCAACCGGGCGTATCCCCCCATACAAGGAAATTTTCACCCCATTGATGTGTCACCTGGCCAACCTCTAGTCTGGCCAACCGACACCTTATTATGTATAAGTGCCAGTCACCTGGGCACCTGCACCATATTACTCCCGTTATGTCAATACATGTCATACATTAAAAACCTTTTCTTCTTTCAATTCCTCCCTTCAACAAAAAACATATATTTCACATTTCATGTGTATATTCCTTCCCCAACCTCCAACCCATTGCACATGTATTAATAGCATGTTTGCATTCTTCAGGAGGGACTCCAGCAAAAATGTTTCACAAGTCCTGTTGATGGGCACAGTCCTTCAGATTTAGTATTAGCCCTAAATTGTCCATAAGCAAAAACAAGTATTAAACGGAATCTTTTCATCTGTCCCTTCTCTCCTGATGTCTATAAGAACAAATTTGCGGTGTGGTATGGCACAGACAAACTGCCAACCAGATGAACATCTGTCCAGGGCCGATCCTAGGGTCACCGGCGCCTGGGTGCAGAAATATTTCTGGCGCCCCCACATGGGCGTGGTCATCTTACCAACTCCACCCCTTTACAAATGATTCTATGGCAACGACTCAAATACAGAGCTGCTCCCCTAAGAAGTCTTTGTTACCCTGAAATCCTCCCATGATCTCTTAACAATAAAGAAAATACAGGAAGAGAGAACACTAATGAGACCTGGAGGGGAACCTCTCTGATGCACACAGAGAGGGCTTCTGTTAGAAAGAGTCCCCAGACATAATACAGGATACGGTCAAAGACTGCAGACATGGTACAAGAGCTGGATAGAGACTGCAGACATGGTACAAGAGCTGGACAGAGACTGCAGACATAGTACAGGAGATGATCAGAGACTGCAGACATAGTACAGGAGATGATCAGAGACTGCAGACATAGTACAGGAGATGATCAGAGACTGCAGACATGGTACAGGAGATGATCAGAGACTGCAGACATGGTACAGGAGATGATCAGACTGCAGACATGGTACAGGAGATGATCAGAGACTGCAGACATGGTACAGGAGATGATCAGAGACTGCAGACATAATACAGGAGATGATCAGAGACTGCAGACATAATAAAGGAGATGATCAGAGACTGCAGACATGGTACGGGAGATGATCAGAGACTGTAGACATAGTACAGGAGACAATCAGAGACTGCAGACATGGTACAGGAGATGATCAGAGACTGCAGACATAGTACAGGAGACGATCAGAGACTGCAGACATGGTACAGAAGATGATCAGAGACTGCAGACATAGTACAGGAGATGATCAGAGACTGCAGACATAGTACAGGAGATGGTCAGAGACTGCAAACATAGTACAGGAGATGATCAGAGACTGTAGACATGATACAAGAGACAGTCAGAGACTGCAGACATAGTACAGGAGATGATCAGAGACTGCAAACATGGTACAGGAGATGATCAGAGACTGCAGACATAGTACAGGAGATGGTCAGAGACTGCAGACATGGTACAGGAGATGATCAGAGACTGTAGACATAGTACAGGAGATGATCAGAGACTGCAGACATGGTACAGGAGATGATCAGAGACTGCAGACATGGTACAGGAGATGATCAGAGACTGCAGACATGGTACAGGAGATGATCAGAGACTGCAGACATAGTACAGGAGATGATCAGAGACTGCAGACATGGTACAGGAGATGATCAGAGACTGTAGACATAGTACAGGAGATGATCAGAGACTGCAGACATGGTACAGGAGATGATCAGAGACTGCAGACATAGTAGAGGACATGGTCAGAGACTGTAGACATGATACAAGAGACAGTCAGAGACTGCAGACATGGTACAGGAGATGATCAGAGACTGCAGACATGGTACAGGAGATGATCAGAGACTGCAGACATAGTACAGGAGATGATCAGAGACTGCAGACATAGTACAGGAGATGGTCAGAGACTGCAGACATAGTACAGGAGATGATCAGAGACTGTAGACATGATACAAGAGACAGTCAGAGACTGCAGACATAGTACAGGAGATGATCAGAGACTGCAGACATAGTACAGGAGATGATCAGAGACTGCAGACATGGTACAGGAGATGATCAGAGACTGTAGACATAGTACAGGAGATGATCAGAGACTGCAGACATGGTACAGGAGATGATCAGAGACTGCAGACATAGTAGAGGACATGGTCAGAGACTGCAGACATAGTAGAGGACATGGTCAGAGACTGTAGACATGATACAAGAGACAGTCAGAGACTGCAGACATGGTACAGGAGATGATCAGAGACTGCAGATATGATACAAGAGAAGGTCAGAGACTGCAGACATGGTACAAGAGAAGGTCAGAGACTGCAGATATAATACAGGAGATGGTCAGAGACTGCAGACATAGTACAGGAGATGATCAGAGACTGCAGACATAGTACAGGAGATGATCAGAGACTGCAGACATGATACAGGAGATGGTCAGAGACTGCAGACATGATACAAGAGAAGGTCAGAGACTGCAGATATAATACAGGAGATGGTCAGAGACTGCAGTTCCTATGGACATTAGTAGATAATGGCCGATTGGCCCTCTCACCTGACCCAGCGATGGTTCCTCTGATCAGGAGTAAGCTCACTCTGAATTGCCCGTGGTGACTCCGCTGGGTAGCACCCAGATCTGTATTCTGGCAATGACTCCATTCCTTTCTCCGCCAGGGATGGCACCAGGCTGTGTGGCTTTCCCTCTGGTGGCGCAGGGCAGCGGGGTTTCCTCTCTGTTGGTGTTCCCTGAGCACTGCCCTCTCCCTCTGGAGTCCTGGGTGCACTTCCCTGAAAGCTTTCCCAGGCTCCTGTATCTCTCTCTCTCCCATTTAGCTGAGCATGCTGTGTGGACTGCAGTTTCCGTGTTACAGTGGGGCTGCCAGTCCTCGGGACTACGTGTCCCACAATCCTCTTCTCCTTTTTCTATTCTATTTTTCCCTGGCTGATATGAAGGCGGGGGAAGAAACATAGTGGGAGGCTGTGCTGGCCAGCGCCGCTCACTAGTATAGCAGTGCACGTGCGGAGGAGAGGGAGAGGGAGGGGAAGGGGCGAAAGAAGAGCCTGCAGCTGCAGTGACGTCACTAGGGTTGGTGTCACCAGGTGCGGTATAACATGGTGTCACCCTCCTTCCACCAACTTTAGTCGCCCCTCAGTACAGACCTCCCTCCACTAAGTATAGACCCCCACTAAGTATAAACCCCTCTCTCAGTACAGACCCCCTTCATCAGTATAGACCCCCCCAGGACAAACCACCCCCCCTCCATTAGTAGACCCCCACCAGGACAACCCCCCCTCCATTAGTACAGATCCCCCCAGGACAAAGCCCCCCTTCATTAGTACAGACCCCCCCAGGACAACCCCCCTCCATTAGTACAGACCCCCAGGACAAACCCCCCCTCTATTAGTACAGACCCCAGGACAAACCCCCTCCATTAGTACAGACCCCCTAGGAGAACCCCCCTCCACTAGTACAGACCCCCACAGGACAAATCCCCCCTTCATTAGTACAGACCCCCAGGACAAACCCCCCCTCCATTAGTACAGACCCCCCCAGGACAAACCCCCCTCCATTAGTACAGACCCCCCAGGACAACCCCCCTCCATTAGTACAGACCCCCAGGACAAACCCCCCCTCTATTAGTACAGACCCCAGGACAAACCCCCTCCATTAGTACAGACCCCCTAGGAGAACCCCCCTCCACTAGTACAGACCCCCACAGGACAAATCCCCCCTTCATTAGTACAGACCCCCAGGACAAACCCCCCCTCCATTAGTACAGACCCCCCCAGGACAAACCCCCCTCCATTAGTACAGACCCCCCAGGACAAACCCCCTCCATTACTACAGACCCCCCAGGAGAACCCCCCTCCACTAGTACAGACCCCCACAGGACAAATCCCCCCTTCATTAGTACAGACCCCCCACCAGGACAAACCCCCCTCCATTAGTACAGACCCCCCACCAGGACAAACCCCCCTCTATTAGTACAGACCCCCCCCAGGACCCCCCCTCCATTAGTACAGACCCCCCGGACAAACACCCCCCCTCCATTAGTACAGACCCCCCAGAACAACCCCCCTCCATTAGTACAGACCCCCAGAACAACCCCCCTCCATTAGTACAGACCCCCAGGACAAATCCCTCCATTAGTACAGACCCCCAGGACAAATCCCCCCTCCATTAGTACAGACCCCCCAAGACAACTCCCCCCCATTAGTACAGACCCCCAGGACAACCCCCCCATTAGTACAGACCCCCCAGGACAACCCCCCCATTAGTACAGACCCCCCAGGACAACCCCCCCATTAGTACAGACCCCCCAGGACAACCCCCCCATTAGTACAGACCCCCCAGGACAACCCCCCCATTAGTACAGACCCCCCAGGACAACCCCCCATTAGTACAGACCGCCCCCCCAGGACAACCCCCCCCATTAGTACAGAACGCCCCAGGGACAAACCTCCCTCTATCAGTACAGACAAACACATTAACACCCGGGCAGCAGCTAGAGAGGACAGTGTGCAGCCGCGCCGCCCGGGTGAAGAACAGATCGAGCGGGAGTGAGAGACAGCGGAGGAGAGAGAGAACCTGTGTCAGGCTGCAGGCACGGGTCGCCCCCCCTCCCCCCAGCGAAGTCACTGCGCGGCTGGTCTCTCTCAACACAGAGACCAGCCGCTCCGATCTCCGGCGGCTGCTCTCCTCTGACAGGAGGAGGAGGGAGGGGGGACAGGCTCGCTCTAGCAATGTAAAGCACAGCGGCGCCGGCGCGGCCGCTCTGCGGCGGTGAGCTGCTGCGGACAGAGCTATTTCTGGACACGGAGGGGAGGAGGAGGAGGGAGGGGAGCACTCTGGTGCTTCAGCGCCCCCACCTCTCTGGCGCCTGGGTGCACTGCACCCCGTGCACCCGCCTGGGACCGGCCCTGCATCTGTCATCCATGTTCCAGAGACCCCTCCAATCTCGCTCCACCAGGACTCTGGAATTGAAACACAAGAGCAGAATCAAATTCTTATCCATAATATCTGCTTGCTTACTACGTTTACTTATGGTTCCTTCCTTGGAACCCAGGAACTTAGTGTTCCTGGTTTCTGCACCTCTGACCAAACTATCAAAACAACCATGACCTCTTTAGGCTGAACCCACTCTAAAATGGATCCCCATGGTATGATCAAAAATTTAAAAACAAAACGAACGTCAATGTTGACTCTCAAAAATTCTCAATTTAAGCATCAAAAAGACAATGTATTATCTGTACTTTCAGACCTATGCACCAACCCCCCTTTCAGGTGGACAAAGCATACACCTTGTAACTTTTACCACCTGAATGAACATAAAACAAAGAGAAAAAAAAACGAACTCTAGAAGCTAGAATGGCCTCCTACCAACAACTCTTGTCTTAAATCAACAAAATGAATTCAGCTGCAGGACATATCCCATGACCATCTATTCAGCTGCTAATTGACGGAATGGCCAATTACCCCCCTATCAGGTGGACTAAACAGTAATTTCTCCACCTGAACAAACAAAAATAAAATGGATGACTAAACAAATACCAAAAATATTTAAAAAATTTAAAAAACTTAACAAAAAAATTAAAATTCTGGCCATTATTACACAAAAACAACATGACAAGACAACCACCATAAGACAATGATAAACACTCAACTTTTAACTAAAGACATCCATGGATTTTCCTCCTGAGAAGAGTAAGTGCTCATTTCCATCTGAAAGACAATTAGTTAATGGGAAAAACAAAAAAACAAAATATCTGTACCTCATCACAACATTTGTAACTTCACTTGTAATAGGGCGTACACACGGTCGGACTTTGTTCGGACATTCCGACAACAAAATCCTAGGATTTTTTCCGACGGATGTTGGCTCAAACTTGTCTTGCATACACACGGTCACACAAAGTTGTCGGAAAATCCGATCGTTCTAAACGCGGTGACGTAAAACATGTACGTCGGGACTATAAACGGGGCAGTGGCCAATAGCTTTCATCTCTTTATTTATTCTGAGCATGCGTGGCACTTTGTCCGTCGGATTTGTGTACACACAATCGGAATTTCCGACAATGGATTTTGTTGTCGGAAAATTTTATCTCCTGCTCTCCAACTTTGTGTGTCGGAAAATCCGATGGAAAATGTCCCATGGAGCCCACACACGGTCGGAATTTCCGACAACACGCTCCGATCGGACATTTTCCATCGGAAAATCCGACCGTGTGTACGGGGCATAACACTTGAAACCCTTAATGCCTGACCATTGTTTATCTTATTTTTTCATTGTTTGCAAACAATTACTAATTAATGAGCTCATGGTACCATTTGATAATCGATTATGCCTTTACCATAACCTAACCCCTGTTTTGCTAAATGTGCCCACTGTTGTTCTCTCTTTGAAGAACCTGTAAACAAACACAGACATTAGTATCCAAACCAGTTTTATCTTCTTCCAAGGTCTCTGAAAAAGGAACACAAAGACGGTGATTACAAACAATTATCATGACAATTGACTTTTTAAGTCCCCCAAGCCTTTTCTCATTAATTGTAATGTAGGGGAACATTTGCTATGTATAAGGTTTAGATGTGAGGGTCGTATATAAATAAAATATGGCAAGGAGCATCCATGCAGCTCACTAAGTGCTGCTAACATTGTTTCCCCCAGTGCTACATTTGAATAACCATGCAGCTACCCAGAGGCGGCTCTCTAATTAGGCAAATTAGGCGGTCGCCTAAGGCCTCGCACTCACAGGGGCCTCGCGGCCGCCTAATTTACCTGTGCTCAATCACTGAAATTGACGCCTACCCCCACTGGGATTCTGTGGACCAGGAGCTGACGGGCAAATCGGATACTGCCCGCAGCCTGAGGAATAGCGACCTCATCACGGAGCATCCCAGTCCGTGGGGCCTCATGTGTAAGTTTTGACTAAGGCCTCACAAAGCCTAGAGCCACCTCTGCAGCTACCTCCATTTTGACTCTACGTAACTTTTCTCCATATTGGCGATCTTCAGTCTGTAGTCTCTGCATTTGGGTCTTTAAAGGGAAATGGGTTTGATTACTACGGCCTCCATGCTTTGGGTTGCTACCCCATCGGGCAGAATACACTTCATAATGCCTTGGGGTCGTTTTGGGGTACTGCGATCTTCTTTTGATACCGTTATTTGCCGCCCAACAATATTTAGCGATGTGACCCCCCCTTTTACACAAAAAACATTTGAGGGCTGGTCTCTCTGTATAGGCCCTTCTTTGAGCATACGGCAGTGGAAACTCACATTGCTGGACATTATTACTACGATTACTTGGAATAGCTAGACTTTACACTTTCATCGTCTGAGGAGTCATCAGAAGTTTCAACTCCTGAATCACTTTCAAGCACAGTTATCGCATTTTTATTTACATCTCCACCATTGATTTCTGTCATAGCATCATCACTTGCAGCAATAAGAGCGTCTGGTTTTTCTGCATGCTTCACTTCTATCTTTGCTGAGCACTGCGCATGTGTGGGGGGTACCTCCACCATTGCACATTTGGCTATTGCATGTTTGGAGGATAACTCCGTTATGGCTGCCTGTGCACCCTGAAATTCTGGGGTTTCCTGCTCCATGCTAGCAATGTTATGGGCTTTACAAAATCTATGTCCATGCCTATTCCATTTAGAACGTCTGAACTCTCTCCGCCTTCCTGTACCTCTGCTGATTACGGATACACCTGCCTTTGACCCATATTCCCTATCACTGGACTCTTGACAGAAGTCTCGCAGGATATTGACAAAATTTTGGTAGGATCTAGCATTCCTCAGAGCCATTCTAATGGGATAGCTTACATAACACTTATTGGCCATTGAGTATATGAAACTTGTATCATCCTCCAATAAGTCAGGACAGTTGAACACTTTCGTATACAATGCAAGATACTCACTGCAGAACAAAATTGGGTCATCTCCTCTCCTAAATCTCATTCGTTGTAAATCACTCATACCATTATCACGACTGTCCACAATACGCTGCAACTCTTTCCTCCGCACCTCTGCATCTGCTAAGTTATCATTAACCTGTGCAAATAACTGGCCTGCCAAAGATCCTGGTAGCCATGCTCTCAGAAAAGAACATGCATCCTCATTAGTCAAATGAAATTTAAGGACTAGAGCCTCACATTTATTGGACAGACTCACTGGTGATTCCAGGGCATTAAATTCACCCAGAATCTGGCACAAAGTAAGTCTCTCTTGGATTGTAATCTAACTGTTATCCTGCTTCGAAGCTATGGGTGCAATAGCAGACTGTGTTTCATCACAGCCCTTCTCCTCATTGACTGTGCAGATATTGGCCAATTGGCACGTTCCTTTGTGCTCATTGAGCGATACTATACATTGCTCTTTAGTAAGAAGCTGGGAGTGTGCATTTGCTAACTTTCTTTCTAAAGACATAACCAACTCTTCCATCTCTGACAACTTTATTCGCAATGACTCTAAAAGTTTGCTCTTCATATCACAGTCCATGCTGCACCTCTGAAGCTGTTCTTGTAGCTCACTGTTTCTTTCTGACAAATTGCCTGCTGTAGTCTGCAATTCATCCATCTCACTACTGGAGGCTGTTGCAATCTTTAGAAGGTTTTCACTGATTTTCTCTATGTCCTCCCCGAGGCGTCTCCTCTCTGCTTCCCACTTCCCCTCCATTTGCTCAGATATAAATTTAATTCTGAGCAACACTGCAATTTCATTTGCCAACCTTTCTTTTTAACTTTCTTTTTAAGCTGTTTACCCAATAATCTGCTATTATGTTGGTGACACTGAGACAATAATACATTACACTGGATTTAAGAGGTTCATCTGCACATGAATGATAATTGGCAGAAGCGTACTTTTTAACATATGTATACACCAGTTCCATTTCACAACCATACAATCCACACAATACACAACTCTATTTGTACTAGCGTTCCAACACTGCACTGAGTAATAAACCAAACTCAATTATCATTAGCTCTTACAACTCACGAAAAAAAAAAAACTGAATCGCTCTTCTAGCATTCAATATTCTTCATTCATTACCACTTTTACCTGATATCCTTCAAAACCATTAAACTTTTGCATATCCATAGAAAAGACCCCCCACACTTACTGTGGCATTATCGGCTGCCTTGTATATGAGCACTTCTGTCCTGTAGGTTCTATATGGCTTTTAGGATTACCACATGCTTACTGGGGAATATCCATTGATATGCTAATTAGCCTACCCCCACTGAAGCTCGTCTGACCTGCTTTTACCAGAGTTGCTTACCAAAAACTGATACAAAGCCATTTAAACCTAACAGTGACTTGTAGTTCTACAGCCTGCCAGACGCAAGGCACATTCTAAGTCACAAGGCAGACTCTCAATCAATGCCTTCCCGTTAGGTTGCAGGCCACATTGATCTCCTATTGGAACAAAGCTATTTCACTCTCACGTGGGTAAAAAAAAAAAAATGTAAAAAAATTAAAAATTTAAAATAACAATCTATATTTCTCCCACTTTTTCCTCAAAGATGTATGGCAATTCCTGTCAATCTCTAACCAAGGGTGATCAGCCCTTTTACTCGCCAGCACCTTTGGCTGGTTACAGGCCTAAAGCATATTAATGATACAAACGTTTAACATATATACATATATCAGCGAAAGATCTCACCAGGTTCTACGTTTCCCTGATGAAATATTTCACAGAATCTTCATGACCATCCAAGCGTGGTTTCAGAATTTGCGAGCCAGCGCCAATCTTGTCCACACTAGAGATGATTTTGAGTTCTGGGTGTAGTTGAGGATTTATCCTTACAGGGACTCAAGACAAAAATACATTAGGTTTTTGTGGATTCTGTGTAAAAATAAAATTCACACTCTCTCTGGGTGCCAATTGTAATAATCGATATAATTATTAATATTATATCTGTGTATTAATTTATCTAGTCCCTATAATTAGTTGGTCTATTAAACTCTGAGCACATGTTATTGTTAATATCACAATAATACCAGATTAGCTATGAAACCAAACACACGGTGTTGCTAGTAAAACAATATGTTATTTTATTTCCCAAAGAGTTAGGAAACTATCATAAAAGTACTAAAAGGGTATTACAGTGTTACATAGCTTACAATCAGAACACACTATACTAACAGCATATCTCTACAACATATAACAACAATGAAATATCAAAGATACTTATCACACATGGTTTCCTCTGCGGGTTCTGGATGATAAAAGGGGTCTGGGCCACATGGAATATAGGCCCAAGCCCTCGGTCAGAGCGAGGTCCCAAGATAGCAGAGGGACACCCTTACAGCAAGATAGTAGAGGGACACCCTTACAGCAGGCTTCTCAGCAACCAAGAGAAAGAACAAAAGCCTGTGTGTTCCTTTCATTCAAACATACACGCCCACTCGTAGCCACCCCCATTTGCCTTTTATCCAATATACATTGCCGAGAGGTATCTCTCCCAAATGTCTGCCCATTCTCCAGGAAGCATGCTATATTGTCCACCAGGGCCAGCGTTTCTATTAGCCCTGTGTCAGATCTTCAATAGACATCTTGGCAGCAGTGGTCTCTTTGAAACTTGTACTCACACATGTCACAGCAGGTGGGCTTGAGCAGAGGCATTGTTCTTCTGATCACAAAGCTTTGATGTGTTTCATTCCTACCTGGCTGTGTCAAACAGGAAGTGAAATACCAGAAGTAGGATATTTGTCAGGGAAGTCATCCGCAGAATACAGCTAATGCTTGCAAGCATACGCCTGTGCGCAGGCGCCAGCAAGGGATTCTCAGAACAACTACGGGCGCATCGGCGAATACGCGATCGCGCATGCGCGATCGCGCGTTCGCGAGTGCGCGCGTTCGCGATCGCGCGTCCGCGCGTGCGCGCGTCCGCGTGCGCGCGCGTCCGCGCACGCCTGTCATCAGAACTGGCGCCAGACAGCCTATTTAAACACGGACTTAGTACTGGCTGGTTGCTGCTTGGTCTACAGCGTGTACCTGAATTCTTGCTACCTGTGTTGACTTCCGATTATCGAACCTGCCTGCGACCTGACCTCTCTCCTGCCTGCTGTTTGTACCTGATCTGCTTACCTGCTGCCGAACCTGCCTGTGACCTGACCTCTCTCCTGCCTGCTGTTTGTACCTGATCTGCCTACCTGCTGCCGAACCTGCCTGTGACCTGACCTCTCTCCTGCCTGCTGTTTGTACCTGATCTGCCCACCTGCTGCCGAACCTGCCTGTGACCTGACCTCTCTCCTGCCTGCTGTTTGTACCTGATCTGCCTACCTGTTGCCGAATCTGCCTGTTACCTGACCACGTTCCTGCCAGCCAAGTCATCTGATCTGTCTCTCTGCTGCCGAGACCTGCCAGTGATCCAGCGACTCTCCTGTCTGCTTTCAGTCAAGTCCAGCGTCCACCTGTGTGTTCCGGCAACTTCCTGCTCAGACTTCGGGACTTCCATAGGCACTCTTACCTCACCGTGCTCCAGCGCCAGCTGTTCCACTATCAGCGGCCCTTGAGCCGGAGTTGTACGGGAGGCCTTCCTCTACACGTCAGGCTCGCCATCAGGTACGTGACAGTACCAAGCAGCCATGACTGAGCCTGCAGGAGGAATCTCTCCCCTACATGAAGTCTGCCAATGTCTCACAGGCCTTACTCAAGCGGTCAAGTCCCTGCAGGAGAAATATGTGCGTCTGGTGGAGCACGTGCAAGTCCAGCTCTCTTCAGCCATTCCCGCTGCAATGATGACATCCCCAGAACCACGAGTACCTAATCCTGACAGATTTTCTGGAGATCGGACCCAGTTCAGAGCATTCCGCAATGCCTGTCAGCTGTACTTTTCACTTCAGCCACGGACTTTTTCTGCAGAGACTACAAAGGTGGGGTTCATCATATCCCTACTTCAAGGTGAACCCCAAGCCTGGGCTCATCGTCTGTTGGAAAAGAAGGACTCCCAACTAAATACTATGCCCTCTTTTTTCCAAGCAATGTCCAAGATATACGAGGACCCTCTACTAACCACTACTGCCGAGTCCTCTCTCCATGCACTCCGACAAGGCCGCAGAGCGGTCGAGGACTATATAAGAGACTTTAGGTGCTGGAGTGCAGATACCCACTGGAATAACGCTGCTCTGCGACATCAGTTTCGCCTGGGGTTATCGGAGGACTTAAAAGACGAGTTAGCTCGTGTGGGTGCTCCAAGTACCCTGGAGGACTTAATCACATTATCTATCCAGATCGACCGTCGTCTGCGAGAGCGCAGACGGGAGAAGTCAGCAGTTCCTGTTCAGCCAACATCTGTCAGGCCGGCCTCTCCCGCATTAGGAACCGTAACACCCACACGGCTAGGCTTGATTCGCCCGTCGCTGTCCCCTGAGGAACGGACACGACGTCTTCAAGGCAACTTCTGCCTCTACTGCGGCAGAGCGGGTCACTATGTACGGACTTGTCCTGCTAAGGGACGCGGATCCTTCCCGGCTTCTCCAGCAAGTCAGGCGGTTCCTCCAGCAACTTCTGCTCAATTGGCACTTCCTGTTACCTTTCAGCTCCCAGGGAGAAGTGTGTCAGCTACTGCAATTGTGGACTCGGGGGCGTGCAGTTGCTTTATTGATCTGGCATTTGCTGTCAAACAAGGTATCCCTCTTCAATCCAAAGAGCAGGGACTTACCGTATTTCTGGCTGACGGCTCCCGTATAAAGTCCGGATTGGTGAACCAGGAGACCCCCCCACTGTTAACTACGACCTCTACTGGTCATAAGGAACTTTTGCGGCTAGATGCCATTTCTTCACCTCTGTACCCCGTCATTCTTGGTCTACCATGGCTACAGGCCCATAATCCGGCGGTGGACTGGAAATCAGGCAGTATCAAGTATCAATCATCTTACTGCCAGAAGCACTGCCTGTCCAATCCCACTGCTGCACCCACCACCCTGTTGTGTATGGACGTTGATGCTGAGCTCTGCCAAAAGGTGCCTGAGGCCTATCACGAGTTCCTTGATGTCTTCAGCAAGCGGGGAGCAGACACATTACCTCCACACAGGGCGTACGACTGCCCCATTGAGCTCCTTTCTGGGGCTGCTATTCCATTTGGTCGGATTTTCCCACTGTCTGAGAAAGAATTAGCAGCTCTAAAGGAATATATTGATGAGAGCCTCCAGAAAGGCTTCATTCGCCCTTCTACCTCACCTGCCGGGGCGGGAATATTCTTCGTGGAGAAGAAGGACCATTCACTACGGCCATGTGTAGATTACCGGGACCTGAACAAGATTACGGTGAAGAACCGTTATCCTCTTCCCTTGGTTCCTGAGCTTTTCCAAAGACTTCGTTCTGCTACTATTTTTACTAAACTTGATCTGAGGGGAGCCTACAACCTCATCCGCATACGCCAGGGGGATGAGTGGAAAACCGCCTTCCGTACTCGTTTTGGCCACTACGAGTATCTCGTCATGCCCTTCGGCTTGTGTAACGCCCCGGCCACCTTCCAACACTTCATCAATGACGTCTTCAAAGACTACCTGGACATTTTCGTTATTGTTTATTTAGATGATATCCTGGTGTTCTCTACCTCCCTTGCTGACCATCGGGAGCATGTCAAGAATGTTCTCTGCCGTCTCCGCTTACATGGACTCTATGCCAAACCCGAGAAATGTGAGTTCGAGCGGCAGAGTATCCAGTTCTTGGGCTTGATCATTTCTACCGGAGGAATTGAAATGGACCCTCAAAAGGTGTCTGCAATCCTGACCTGGCCTGCGCCCACTGATAAGAAGGGGATCCAGCGGTTCATTGGGTTTGCTAACTTTTACCGCAGATTTATCAAGAACTTTTCAGCTATCATCTCACCAATTACCCAACTTACCAAACAGGGTGCTCGTTTCCGCTGGTCTCCCGAGGCCCAGGCTGCCTTTGAAACTCTTAAAGGACTGTTTACAACTGCCCCTGTACTAAGCCACCCAGATCCGGCACTACCTTACATTCTGGAGGTAGATGCTTCCGAAAATGCAGTTGGGGGAGTTCTGTCTCAGCGCCAAGGTCCCAAGGATCTAGTCCACCCTGTAGCTTTCTTTTCCAGAAAACTTGCCCCAGCAGAAAGAAACTACGACGTGGGAGACCGGGAGCTTCTTGCCATAAAGGCCGCCCTGGAAGAGTGGAGGTATTTGTTAGAAGGAGCCGCTCATCCAATTTTGATTTATACAGACCACAAGAACCTTGAATATTTAAGGACTGCCAAAAGACTAAGACCTCGACAGGCCCGATGGGCACTTTTTTTTTCAAGGTTCTTGTTCCACATCACCTATAGACCCGGATCAAAGAACGTCAAGCCTGATGCGCTATCACGCATGTTCGAGGATCCAAAGGTCTTACCAGTACCTGACACCATCCTACCAGCAGGAAATTTTCTGTTACTACAGTCCGATCTCATGTCCCAGTTGAAGCAGGCGTCCGCAGTCTCCCCTGATCCTGTCGGGGAGACGCTACAGGCAAGAGATGGACTTCTTTGGAAAGGGAACAAGGTCTTCGTCCCAGAAGCAGTCCGTTTATCAGTTCTAGGACTCTGCCATGATCACCCTCTAGCAGGTCACTTTGGCATTCGCAAAACAATAAACTTAATGCAACGCACATTTTGGTGGCCTAATTTGGAGAAGGACTGCAAAGAATATATAGACACCTGCATTACTTGCATCCGGAGTAAGAACATCCGAAATAAGGCGTGGGGTTTGCTCAGACCTTTACCCGTGCCTGACAGGCCGTGGACCATGATCTCCATGGATTTTATAGTTGAGCTACCTCCCTCTGAAGACTGTACAGCCATTTTCGTCATAGTAGACCGGCTAACTAAGATGGCTCATTTCCTACCCTTGAAGGGTACACCCTCTGCTGCTGAGACTGCTCGAGTATTTATTAAGGAAATCGTTAGACTCCATGGGGTACCCATCGACATTGTCTCTGACCGCGGAACCCAATTTACTTCAAGGTTTTGGAGGGCACTGTGTGAAGCTTTAAGAATTAAACTTTCCATGTCATCCGCATATCATCCGCAGTCTAACGGTCAGACTGAACGGACCAATCAGACGCTGGAACAGTACATCCGCTGTTTCACTTCGTTTGTGCAGGATGATTGGGTGTCTCTCTTACCCTTGGCCGAGTTTGCATATAACAACTCCTGTCATGCAGCCACCAAGCAATCCCCATTCTTCTCTAATTATGGCTTCCATCCCACCTTTTTGCCTGACCTTGTCCCTGAATCTTCAGTACCGGCTGTCCAAAGCACTGTAGACTTCTTCAATCGCAATAACAAGCTGTTGAAGGAAACCGTAACCAAGGCTCAACAGGATAATAAAAGAGCTTTCGATAGGAAGAGGAGAGGGGAACTCATTCTGCAACCAGGAGACCGGGTTTGGTTGGCAACAACAAATCTGAGACTGGCCTGCCCGTCAAAGAAGTTGGCCCCTAAATTCCTTGGGCCATTTCCTGTGAGGAGAAGGATTAATGATGTTTCTTACGAGCTATCCCTACCAGAATCCCTCAGCATACATCCGGTATTTCATGTATCTTTGTTAAAACCCGCATTGCCTGACCCCTTTCCTAATCGAGAGTCTAGACCACCCGAACCGGTGATGGTCAGTGGAGATGAGGAGTTCGAGGTGGAAGCGATTATGGACTGTAGAAGGAGAAGGGGTCAATTACAATATCTGATCAAGTGGAGAGGTTATGGACCGGAGGAGAACTCCTGGGAACCAGAGCGGAATGTACATGCTATGGACTTAATACGTGCCTTCTTCCGCAGTCATCCCCTGAAGAGGAACCAACTGGGCATCCGGAGGCTGCCCGTAAGGGGGGGGCAATGTCAGGGAAGTCATCCGCAGAATACAGCTAATGCTTGCAAGCATACGCCTGTGCGCAGGCGCCAGCAAGGGATTCTCAGAACAACTACGGGCGCATCGGCGAATACGCGATCGCGCATGCGCGATCGCGCGTTCGCGAGTGCGCGCGTTCGCGATCGCGCGTCCGCGCGTGCGCGCGTCCGCGTGCGCGCGCGTCCGCGCACGCCTGTCATCAGAACTGGCGCCAGACAGCCTATTTAAACACGGACTTAGTACTGGCTGGTTGCTGCTTGGTCTACAGCGTGTACCTGAATTCTTGCTACCTGTGTTGACTTCCGATTATCGAACCTGCCTGCGACCTGACCTCTCTCCTGCCTGCTGTTTGTACCTGATCTGCTTACCTGCTGCCGAACCTGCCTGTGACCTGACCTCTCTCCTGCCTGCTGTTTGTACCTGATCTGCCTACCTGCTGCCGAACCTGCCTGTGACCTGACCTCTCTCCTGCCTGCTGTTTGTACCTGATCTGCCCACCTGCTGCCGAACCTGCCTGTGACCTGACCTCTCTCCTGCCTGCTGTTTGTACCTGATCTGCCTACCTGTTGCCGAATCTGCCTGTTACCTGACCACGTTCCTGCCAGCCAAGTCATCTGATCTGTCTCTCTGCTGCCGAGACCTGCCAGTGATCCAGCGACTCTCCTGTCTGCTTTCAGTCAAGTCCAGCGTCCACCTGTGTGTTCCGGCAACTTCCTGCTCAGACTTCGGGACTTCCATAGGCACTCTTACCTCACCGTGCTCCAGCGCCAGCTGTTCCACTATCAGCGGCCCTTGAGCCGGAGTTGTACGGGAGGCCTTCCTCTACACGTCAGGCTCGCCATCAGGTACGTGACAATATTAAACCATGTTGCTATCCAACACTTGCTATAAAATTTTCCGACAACAAAATCCGTTGTCTGAAATTCCGATCGTGTGTACACAAATCCGACGCACAAAGTGCCACGCATGCTCAGAATAAATTAAGAGACGAAAGCTATTGGCTACTGCCCCGTTTATAGTCCAGACGTACGTGTTTTACGTCACCGCGTTCAGAACGATCGGATTTTCCGACAACTTTGTGTGACCGTGTGTATGCAAGACAAGTTTGAGCTATCATCCGTCGGAAAAAATCCATGGATTTTGTTGTCGGAATGTCCGATCAATGTCCGACCTTGTGTACAGGGCATAAGAGTCTTGCAGGTTGGACCATGTGTGCTGTAAGGTTCATTTGGATGTCAACAGAGAGATATGTTGGAAAACAGACTTGCATCCCCAGGTTCCAGACAGCTGAGGTCTCTTTTCAAGATTCCTGTGGATTATTGGGTAATATCTTTTTCCTCAGGACACAGTGTGTCACACCAACATATTTAGTGGTATGTCTAGTTTTTATTGTATGGGACATTATAAGGTGTTCGTCCCTAAGGATTATGGAATCACTATGTGCAGATTTTTTACTCTACCTATGCCAGATATAATCACTGATACTGTCGCATGGTGGGAACCGAAGTACAAAGTATGATGGATGTGATATAGCTGTAGGTTCAAACAACACTTATAGCTTGGATGACTGCCAGAAAGCTGATAAGGGTCTCATTTGTACACATAGGTCTCCTGTGTTTAAACCCTATCTATTGTCTAGGCCAGATGTTAACATGTATACTTGGACTTTATATCCACAGGGTTATAATGCATTTATAGAAGTAGGCCCACTGCAGGTATGCTTAGCAATGGAGGTAGGCGTAAACACCACTGAAGTGGATGCTCATTTGCCCTTTTCAGGCTGTATACACAATGTTTCACTTTTGTATTGGCATGGGAAAAACTATGTGTTGGAAAGAGTCATAGAACACTTTCACAGTATCTACTGGAGACCAGATGCACTCCCAGTGGGTAATTTCTCATTGCCCATAGGCCCAATTGTAGAAATACTCAAACAACAAAAGAAATCTTTGCAATATCGTAAGACATATAATTTGACAGTACATCAGGCTATCATAAAAACTACCATTATGAGAGGTAAACTTGAAGCAGCCACTACTCAGTTATCACAAGACGCCCATCATACGTAGTATGATGTGTTCACAGGTTGGTCACCGACAGGAAGTGAGGTAGTGAAAACTACTATTTGGTTTGTACTATAAAAAGGAAAATTAACTGAATGATTAATAAGGCTGCTGATGAAGCCTGGGCAAGCTTATTTCCAAGGTAATATGGAGAAAATAATCATATTCATGATAAAAGAGGGGATTGAAGGGTTAATGATGTTTCTATGCTGTTGTTATTCTGTATATTTCCATGTTCCTCTCATAATTCTATTATCTGAGTTTGACTTGGAATGTTTTTACTTGCTGGAAATGTTTAGGCTAACTGATTTAGCATGGCTGAGTTCTCAGGCTGAGGATGGCCTGACCTGTACCTTTTACCAAGAATTCTATGAGGCCACACGTCATATGGGGGTAAACACCTTTTCTTACAATTGTTATTCTTTTTCTCTGTAACCGAACTCTAAATGTATTGTAATCCATCCTATATTTTACTTTGTGTAAAACCAAGGGGCATTCCCCTTATTAAACAAGTAGTATTTGATCTCATCTTAAGTGGGTATCAATCTGTGCTTCCAGGTTCCTGGTGGGGGTTATCCAGCTGTCTGGTTCAAGTCCCCGACAGGTTATAGATTATACAATTATAGAACACCCCCAACCCTGCCATTTAACCACTTAAATACCAGCATGCAATACTCCTTCTTTATCAAGCCATTTGTCAGTTTTCAGCACTGTGATTGTTTGACCAGCAATAACTTCCCCATACAAAACTGTATCAAAACATGTTGTTTTTTTTTAACTTTTTTGAGAAAAATAGAACTTTCTTTGGTGATATTTAAATGCGTTCTAAAGGCAGAACTTTTTTTATCTTAAAGCATTCTATTCCGCTGTTGTCAATCACAGTCAGTGAGACAGGAGCGGAGGCACGTTGGAGCCCCGCTCTGTGTGTCTTATGGAATTAGAACCAATGACCACCTGTTGGATGCCTTTTGAATTTATAATGACCCCTTCTCACACATTTTGTATAATAATTCTTTGGAACTTTTCCATAGTCAGATACTTACAGATCCTCTGAATAAAGGAATCTTAATGAATGGGAAGGAGTTAAAATTGGCTGCATTTGTGGACAACTTTTTATTGTTCTTGTCTGCTCCTCACACTTTGCTCCCCACCTTGCTTGCGGCTCTTACTAAGTTTACAATTTTGTCTAACCTGAAGATTAACTACTCCAAGTTTAACACATTGAATGTCTTACTAACGTTGGAGGAGGTGTTGTGCTGTAAGCAACATTTTCCGTTCCCCTGGCAGAATTATGCTATCACTTACTTGGGGATTCAGTTACCTGCCAACCTGTCTGACCTCTACAGTTGGAATTTCTTACCTCTGCTTTCTTGGATCCAACAGGATCTCCAACAGTGGGATAAATTGCTGATTTTGCAGAGCATCTCTCCTCAAAATGAATATTTTACCCCCTCTGTTGTATGTGTTTAAGACAGTCTTCATCCTCATTCTCTCTTCTGTCTTTTCATTCCTGCATAACATTATGCTCACTTTCTTATGGCAAAGGAAGACCCATCGGTTAAGCCATGCTCTCTTACCTCTTCCTAGGCCCAGAGGTTGTATCGGCCTCCCTGATATTAATAAATACTACTGGGCTTGCTAGATTGGTAGATTAATCAGTCCATCAGCAGGTGAATCACTGGGTCACTGTAGAGCAGATGTATTCTTCCGTGCTATTGGACGCTCTTCCTTGGCTCCGTTCTTCTCCTTCCTATCGCCAGCTCAGTAGCCATCCTGTCATCGGCCCTAGGCTGTGGGTTTTGATGATTAGTGATGAAACAGTTTGCTGTTTCATCACTGAAGGGCCCGCTCACACCCCTACAATTTAACCCTGATTTCCTCCCTGGCCTCACTGGTAAGTTTTTGGAGGACTTTTGGCCTAAACCTAATATGCAAGCAGATCACTTTTTTGACCGGGGACACTTCTTAGATTGGGCAGCAGTTCCCACTCTATCCCCAGACTCTCTGATACCTTTCTGGGCCTATTTTCAAATTTGGCATTTCTTGTCAGCCTCATTAGTGGGCAGGATTCTGTATGCTAGATCCCACACACTGAGTCTCTATGTTCCTCGAACAAGCTTTAAATGCACTCTAGTGACCCCTCTCTGTACCCTTCTCAATCCTCTGACAACCTGGCGTCGCACCTGAAATGGGAATGTGACCTTGACTAGACATGTGCAGAACGAAAAAATGTGTTTTGTTTCGATTTGTTATTTACATACATTTGATTAGTTTGTTTCATTCGTTTAATTTGTTTTCGGGATTCGTTTTGTTTAGTCATTTTTGAATTGGATGGAACAGTTTTCTAATCAATCTCGAATAGTTTTCGAATTCAAAAAGTTTTCGAATAGTTTTCGAATTTGAAAAGTTTTCGAATATAGAAAGTTTTCGAATTTGAAAAATTTTCGAATTTGAAAAGTTTTCGAACTCGAATAGTTTTCAAATTCAAATAGTTTTTTCAATTTCCAAAAAGAATAGAAAATAAAGGAATAGAAATATTTTTTTCTATTCTAGTCCTTTATTTTCTATTCTATTTATTTCTCTTTGGAAATTGGAAAACTATACAAATTCAAAAAGTTTTCGAATTTGAAAACTATTCGAATTCAAAAAGTATTCAAAAACTATTCAAATACAAATTTTGTCCGCATTCAAATTTCGTTATTTCGGATTCGTTTAAAATTAAGTACTATTCTAATTCGGAAATTTGGATACATCGAACATTTCCGAATAAGGAAAATTTGTCTGAATTTTAATTCAGAACAAAATGAACCGCTCATGTCTAACCTTGACATTTAGCTCACCACTGAAGATTGGGAGGCAAACCACACTATGATTGAATATTAATGTCAAATAGTGTGGCTTCAATCTGCAAACTCAGTGGTATCGTACGCCTAGTGTGGTACATATATACTATCCAGCTGTAACATAACAGTTTTGGCATTGTCACATGAAAGTAGGGTCTCTGCTTCACATCTGGTGGCAGTGCTCCATTCTGAGTGCCTTATAGAAAGCAGTTTATAAGATTACAGTGGCAATCTCAAGTTTTGCTCTGGAATTTACTCCTACATAGTTTCTCCTTTATCACTCTAGCATACGTAAATGTCAATATTTTAAATCATTAGCTATGCGTATGGTGAACATTGCCAGGCTATAGGACCCTGTCCACTGGAAATCCTCTGCACCTCCTACTATGGTGGAGTGATTCTCTCACAATAATAACATTTTTGAAACAGAGTAGTTGATTCATATCTCTCAGGACAGAATCTTCCACTTTAATAAGGTATGGGCATGTTGGATTCAATACAAGTCTACGGCTGTCTATGCCAAGGCACTTTAAGGGCCTCAGCTGAGGGTTTTGTACTTTCACCCTCCCCCTCCTCTTTTTGCACAGCTACTATGAAATCTAACAAATGGAGGTGTTTTCCTTTCCCTCTTTTCTTCCTATTTTGTCTCCATTTTCTCTTCTCCTCCCCATCTTCCTCCCCCCTTCCCCTACCCCTTCTAGTTTCTCCCTTTGTTTCACCTATTTGCCTTTTTCATTTGCTTTCCTGTTGTTTTTTGTACTTTTTTACCTGCCCTGGCTGGGTTACCCCTCATGGGAGTTAGGACCCTTCTGGGGGTTTTTTTCACTTCTGCGCCCATTTTTATACTCCTCACTTCTACTTGGATGGGCAGTCTTTATCAGTCTCCTGATTTTTGTTAGACATCTATTGCCCATCATTGTTTAGTATGTGGGGCCGTAGCCTGCTCCAGATTATTGGGTCTGTCTTGTTTCTAGTGTGTGACCTCAGCACAGTGTTCTTGTATGTTCCTATGGACTTCATCATTTTGATATTTGTCCCTATTTCCCTTGTCATTTGTACTGTTTATATTTCTCAATAAAGCTTTTATGAAAAAAAGAAACATCCCCAGTCCCTGCAACAGAATGAATGGATCAGCAGCTGCAGCTGCTGATCCGTACATTCTGTGTCCATTCATAAACACTTGATCTCTCTCCTTCCACTGTTGTAAGGGAGGAGCATGGATCAGCATTTTAAATAGTACCATGTGAGCATTGTGATGACCAGTCACAGTAATTGCATGGTACCTAGCAACTCAGATTGCCTGGATATATTGTCTCAGTTTACCAAACCATCTAATGTTGGCTTGGTACACAGCAATCACCTGACGGATCGACCAACCAGTGACTATTTATACAGTGGCATTCATAAACCGCACTGGGTAAAGGGCCACAGATCTGCTCTTAAAATAGGTCTCAAGGTACATAAGAGGTTAAGCTCCCATCTGAGAACAGTATCCAAAGTTGTCTTCATTGCTCAGTGTGAACCTCTGGGGGTATATTTGTTCCTTTCCATAGTGCACTATCTCTCTCCTTATTTGTAGAGTGACTTTCTGATTTTTCTTGGTTCCATCTCCTTTTTTTGTTATATTATTTATTGGCATAATAATGAATTGTCCGTTAATATGGCTTCTGATTTGCAGTAAGACTTGCATACAATTTAAATTATTTAAATAAATTGAATTGCTAATTTATTTTCTTAGTTGCATCTTACAATATTAGATTGGGTATCGTTTGCATATTTTGAATCATGGAATAGTAATTTAACTACTCATTTATGATAACTAGATTTTGAAGTGTGACTAAATTAATTTTGCATAGGGTGTTATTTTAGATGGAATTCTTGAATGTTAGATTATACTGTATATTATTTTATATCATTGGGGAATTCATCATATTGAGAAATACAGTACTCCAAGCACTTTATTCTTTACTCAGGAATAAAACCAGTAAGATGTTGATCCTACAACGGTTGCAATTTATTTTAGAGGAGCTTAGTCTATTGAATGATAGGATTGTTTTCATAGCGATATTATCCTCTTCCCACCCGGTCGGAGGGGCGGGTAGGATCATCATAGTGGTAACATGCAAGAGAAAAAGGGGGGTGAGGGAGAGGTGGTTCTGCCTAGCAACATGACAGGGATCTACTGCTCCCAGTGATCGGGAGCAGTGATCTCTGTCATGTTCTAGTGAGCCCATCCTCCCTACAGTTAGAACACACTGAGGGAACACACTTAACCCCTTGATCGCCCCCAAGTGTTTAACCCCTTCCCTGCCAGTGACATTTACACAGTAAACAGTGCATTTTTATAGCACTGATCACTGCATAAACGCCAATGGTCCAAAAATAGTGCCAAAAGTGTCCGATCTGTCCGCTGCAATGTTGCATTCATGATAAAAATCGCAGATCACTGCCATTACTAATAAAAAAAATGTAATAATAAAAATGCCATAAATCTATCCCCTATTTTGTAGACGCGATAACTTTTGCGCAAACCAATCAATATATGCTTATTTTACCAAAAATATGTAGAAGAATACATATTGACCTAAACTGAGAAAGAAATTTGTTTTTTTATATTTTTTGGGGATATTTATTATAGCAAAAAGTAGAAAATATTGCTTTTTTTTCAAAATTGTCACTCTTTTTTTGTTTATAGCGCAAAAAAATAAAAACCACAGAGGTGATCAAATACCACCAAAAGAAAGCTCTATTTGTGGGAAAAAAAGGTCGTCAATTTTGTTCGGGTGCAACGTCGCACGACAATTGTCAGTTAAAGCGATGTAGTGCCGTATCGCAAAAAGGGCTTGGTCATGAAGGGGGTAAATCCTTCTGGGGCTGAAGTGGTTAGAATAAAAAACATTCTGCCTTTACAACCACTTTACCTATGTTTTTTCCTTTTATCTTTGACTTGTCACTGGACATTTGTAACACAGTTAGCAGTAGTACCAAAGGAGGATGGGATTGGGAAACCTGAGGGGAGTTACAAGATTTTTTGTGGCTCAAAAATGGGTCTGCCTATTTTTATTTTAAACAGGAATAGCCTAGGAGTCCATATCACCTTGGATAGAAGAGAAGACCACCCTCACACTATCAAGTGTGATCCTTTACAGTACCTGTTTCATGACATTCACACGCCCATCAAATTTGCTGGTATTAACAGTTTTTCCCCAAACAGTGCAGAGAATACCACTCACACAGGCAAGAGTCCATTCACTCTGGCTGCATTCGACAGTCTAGGCGATGTCTTTTTAGTATTCATTGCTTGTAGAACTTATAACAGGAGAGGGGTTGGGGTGGTATGGAATACTTCAAAAATGCTGACATTGAAGGATACACTTCACTAGGTAAAACATATTTAAACAGTCTTTAAGCCAGAAACAAAGGGGAAGGCAAGAATTGACTTGTCTCAGAGAGTAAGCTACTACTGGCACACCAAAAGTAGAACAGCACACAATCACTAGTTTTCTGAGCTTTGGTCAGTGCTCACAATGTCCCAGGGCAGTTACACACCTTCCACCCTTGACCAGGCACTCTTCAGTGAGTTCACCCAACCAGATCACGAGGTGAAACTGCTTAGTTAGCTCCAAAAGTAATCAGGAATAGCCCCCCCAGCTCTGTTATAGCTGGGACCTACATGAACATCAGCGGACTCCAGCACAAATGCCTCAAAGGGACCAAAGCCCCTGAGGCTGAGAACTTCTCCAGCAGGACAAGATTAGGACTGCTCCAGACCCCAAACTATTTATGTTCCCCCCAAACACCTACTGAGCACACCTCCCCAGGGTTTGGCTGCAGCACAATAAATATTCAATCTGCCTATTTGACTCCCCTCTATGTTCTGAAAGCCTCTTGAGTGCAGCTGGAAGCAATCCTGCAGCCTGTGAGATCTAGAAGAACCCAAAGATATCAACAGCTGGATTACAGAGGAGCCAAAAAACTAAATTTACCTAGCAACCTACCTAGTAGGGTGCTACACTAGATTTTGGAAACAGGAAAGACACCTATCTTAGATTGTAAGTGAATAAGATAAGTGAGGCTGAGCCGCGGGTGTCTAATTCCATGGTATATACAACACATTTTATGACATTTGGTCCAGTGAGATATGTTAAACCCATATGATTGGTGTGGCTTTGTTGTCCTTGGGACTTGGCCTACCTTAAGCCTCTGCTGATTTTGTTCTGTGGCTATACTGTCTGCATTAAGGACACCAATTCTCACCTTCATTGTCTAAATAGTGTATGCTTGGAAGTGAAAATTATAGAGAACACTCAACTCCCCTTCCCTGAACTGGCTATATTTAGTATATGGCTTTGCTGTAAGCAGGTGTGTTGCAGTTTATTTTTCAGGTCTGCTCAGGTTTTCCATAAAGCTGGTGGCTGATTGCTCCAGTATAGCGCTGGAAGAAGATTCCAACAGTTGATCGGGAGGATCAATCACTAGGATCATGATTTGTTTTGGACCCTAGCCTGAGAGGCTGAACACTGGAGAGATGGAACCTTTCACCTGTCACCTTTCACCTGTTGCTCCAGGTATGGGTGAGATGCCAGAAGTTGCTGCTTAAGAACTGTGAGTGCTCACTTAAGCTGCACACTACAGCGTTTTAAATCGCGGGCAGATTTGCCGCGGATCTGCTGGCAATTTGACAGCAGTGTGAATGACAAAATGCAGGGCCCGTATTTGGGATGCCATTCATTTGAATGATACCAATCGTGGTGCGGGTCTGCCCCGATTATCGCACGATAAAATGTGCTGCAATCGCGGCAATATGCATCATGTCGCCCAAAAGTAGCTCCTGAACTATTTTTGGGCGACATGTGTCCCTCAATGTGGATTACCACTATTGCAGCACGTTTTATCGCTTGACAAATGCGGCAGACCCGCAACGCAATTTGAGGTGTCATTCAAATGAATTGGATATAATAGATGGGGAAATGGCGCTACCCTATATGTGTCTTATAATGATTACCTATGTCATAAAATGAACGAGGATATTACTATCCCAATGTTTCTACCACACTGTACTTAATTCCATAAAAGTGCATTAGGTTTGTAAAAATAATAATACTGAGTGATAATGGTGTCCAGTGTCTAAACTGTGACAATATGTCCCTTTGGCAGACGCCCTTAATGTGTGGTAATGTGTAACATCCAGAGACAAAATCCCTTTAAAAAGAATATCACTAGCGGTGCAAACTCAAACAGGTCTCAATGTGTACATACATTATATACAGTACAAGAATTAGTGTTTCAAGGTGGAATGTTTGTGGAGTGCCACCACTTACTACACCTATATATTCGAAACCTGTACCCTGCATGGGCTAATTGTGATTAGAGCATAGAAAAGATTATATGTATCTCAAACCGTATGTGCTGTGACCTGTTAAAAATAGAATATACATATATCAAAACTGCATTTTCAACTATATAATTGTGACAAGAAAGCTATAAAAAAACTATGAACAGAGTCCAATGAATCAAAAATAAATAAAAAATAATAAGTAAATTATAAAGCGTCCCGACTGTGTGCAGTCCAAACTTATTTTAAAAAAGTGGGTGAATATGTCAACGGTGACTTCTGTGCTCTTCAGAGACAAGAAAAATTGGTGACTCCAGGTGCTCCCCCCCAATGTGATCCCCACTCACCAGAAGTAGTCACCCCTGCAGGGGTAGCAGGCATAGAGTGGGTTTCTAGAGTGAAGATTCCTGTGTATTTCCTGGTTGCCTCCGGTTGTCCGTGGGTGTATCCCAATGGCTCGGTGTGGGGTCTCCAGCAGGCTTTGTTCAGGGATGGGCTCCTCCGTATTTCCTCAGTAGATCAATGTGTTTTCCTCCAGGATGATAGAAGATGCATGCTCGTCAAAGTAAAGTGCAGTCCTGGCATTCCACATGGCTCTGTGGGTCCCACCGCTGTTCCAGATAGCTGGAAAGAATTGAGTAGCTGGCTGGAATGGATCACAGTGTTTCTCCAGGAGCATAGGTCCAATCAGATGCCGGTGATATCACTTCCTGTTCCACGGTCTATGCTGGTCTGTGTGGAGCTGCTTGGTTCCTTTGCTCCTGGAGAAACACTGTGATCCATTCCAGCCAGCTACTCAATTCTTTCCAGCTATCTGGAACAGCGGTGGGACCCACAGAGCCATGTGGAATGCCAGGACTGCACTTTACTTTGACGAGCATGCATCTTCTATCATCCTGGAGGAAAACACATTGATCTACTGAGGAAATACGGAGGAGCCCATCCCTGAACAAAGCCTGCTGGAGACCCCACACCGAGCCATTGGGATACACCCACGGACAACCGGAGGCAACCAGGAAATACACAGGAATCTTCACTCTAGAAACCCACTCTATGCCTGCTACCCCTGCAGGGGTGACTACTTCTGGTGAGTGGGGATCACATTGGGGGGGAGCACCTGGAGTCACCAATTTTTCTTGTCTCTGAAGAGCACAGAAGTCACCGTTGACATATTCACCCACTTTTTTAAAAAAAGTTTGGACTGCACACAGTCGGGACGCTTTATAATTTACTTATTATTTTTTATTTATTTTTGATTCATTGGACTCTGTTCATAGTTTTTTTATAGCTTTCTTGTCACAATTATATAGTTGAAAATGCAGTTTTGATATATGTATATTCTATTTTTAACAGGTCACAGCACATACGGCTTGAGATACATATAATCTTTTCTATGCTCTAATCACAATTAGCCCATGCAGGGTACAGGTTTCGAATATATAGGTGTAGTAAGTGGTGGCACTCCACAAACATTCCACCTTGAAACACTAATTCTTGTACTGTATATAATGTATGTACACATTGAGACCTGTTTGAGTTTGCACCGCTAGTGATATTCTTTTTAAAGGGATTTTGTCTCTGGATGTTACACATTACCACACATTAAGGGCGTCTGCCAAAGGGACATATTGTCACAGTTTAGACACTGGACACCATTATCACTCAGTATTATTATTTTTACAAACCTAATGCACTTTTATGGAATTAAGTACAGTGTGGTAGAAACATTGGGATAGTAATATCCTTGTTCATTTTATGACATAGGTAATCATTATAAGACACATATAGGGTAGCGCCATTTCCCCATCTATTATATCCAATACCCGAATAGTCCCACCAGGGACTCACTAGGGGAGGCTGCAAACCCTGCCATTCCTAAGCGCGGACTAATCACATATATTAAATCATTCAAATGAATGGCATCTCAAATGCGAGTCCCGCGTTTTGTCATTCACACTTCGGCACTGTCAAATCGCGGGCAGATCCGCGGTAAATCTGTCTGCGATTCAAAATGCTGTAGTGTGAATGCAGCCTTAGGGTACAGATTTACTGGCTGTCCCCTTTTCTTCAGCATTATTTCTGAGGATGCTACTATAGGACCTATTACTGCTGGGACAAAACTTTCAGGAAGCTGTTCTCTAGGATTTATATATCTCTGTTATCCTGCACCCTCAAACCTCCTCCTTGCATTTCGTTCATGATCTACAATAAACCTTAAAAAGACCTCTAGACTGAGCTTGAATTTGTTGGTGTACTACTAGAACTGGACACAGGACGGGCAGCCTCTGAACAGGTAAGAGGGGCGCCCACTTTATTTCAAGCTGCCTCTTTGGGCATCATCACTACAAAGGGTAGATGTGAGTTTCCTATTTACCAAAGTGTACTGTACATTTTTGTTCTCCCCTTTTTTTTCCTTTACTGCACCAGATCTTTTTACTCTATTCTTTTAATATTTCTTTAAAGTTATTGGTGAACCATCACTACCTCCTGCAATCACAATTACACATTTAGAGATCATGCTATAAGGGCGCTTAGCAAGGAATCAGATATACAGTGCTGTGAAAAAAATGTTTGCCCCCTTCCTGATTTTTATGTTTTTTTGCATACTTCTCACACTTAAATGATTCAGATCATCAAACACATTTTAATATTACACAAAGATAACCTGAGTAAATCCGAGATGCAGTTTTTAAATTATTCTTTCATTTATTAAGGGAAAAAAGCTGTTCAAACCTGCCTGGCCCTATGTGAAAATGTAATTACCCCCCTCCCATGCTGAATGAACTGTGATTAACCACAATTGTTTGGAAAGCTGGGTTAAATTTCACTTGCCACACCCAGGCCTGATTACTGCCAGACCTGTTGAATCAAGAAATCACATAAATAGAAGCTGTCTGACAAAGTGAAGCACGTTAACAGGTCACAAAAAGCCACACATCATGCCACAATCTAAAAAAAATCAGGAACAGATTAGAAACAAAGTAATGTGCATGTATCCATCAAGGAAGGGTTTCAAAGCCATTTCTAAGACTTTGAAACTCCAGTAAACCATGGGGAAAGCCATTATCCATAAATGGAGATAACTTGGAACAGTGGTGAACCTTCCCAGGAGTGGCCGGCCTACAAAATTTACTAAAAGAGCATGACGACGACTCATCCAGGAGGTCATAAAATAACCCAGAACAACATCTAAAGAACTGCAGGCCTTACTTGTCTCAGATAAGACCAGTCAGTGTTCATGATTCAACAGTAAGAAAGAGACTGGGCAAAAATGGCATCAATGGGAGAGTTCCAAGGCCAAAGCCACTGCTGACCAAAAAGAACACAAAGACTCATCTCACGTTACCAAAAAACATCTTGATTATCCCCAATACTTTTAGGCAAATATTCTGTGGACTGATGAGACAAAAATATAACTTTTTGGAAGCTGTGCGTCCCATTACATCTGGCATAAAAACGAATACATTTATGCATTATTATTTATACATTATGCATTTCATAACAAGAACATCATACCAACAGTCAGACATGGTTGTGGAAGCGTGATGGTCTGGGGCTGCTTTGCAGCTTCAGGACCTGGACGACTTACCATAATTGATGGCACCATGAATTCTGAGCTCTACCAGAAAATCCTAAAGGAGAATGTCTGGCCATCAGTTCATGACCTCAAGCTCAATTGCACTTGGGTTATGCAGCAAGACAATGATCCAAAACACAACAGTAAGTCCACCTCCAAATGGTTCAAACAAAGCAACATTTTGGTTTTGGAGTGGCCTAGTTAAAGCCCGGACTTAATTCCAATTGAGATGCTGTATCATGACCTTTCACAGGCCTTTCATGCTGGAAAACCCTCCAATGTGGCTAAATTAAAGCAATTCTGCAAAGAAGAGTGGGACAAAATTGCTCCACAGCAATGTGAAAAACCCATTGCCAGTTATTGCAACCGCTTATATAAAAAAGAGGAATGACCTATTATAAAACACAGGAAACAACCTGGAGATCCTCTAAAGAAAAAATTAACAGGAACGTCTCTGTCACTTCAGATGGGCAGAAAGCTTGAGTAAAGGTCACCATACACATTCAAATCTGGCTGTACAATCTTTGTACAATCAGCTTTAGATTTACCAAATCTATGTGATATGAGGACCTACCTAACCTATCCAATCAAGATTTTGGTAGATCTAAAGGAGATTGGACACTCCAATGGATTATAAAGTGTATAGCAAGCTTTAGTGATGCAATGATCCCTTCATCCAACAGAACTGAGCACTGTCTGGACTCCCTACAAACACATCCATCAGGAGAGCAATCAGGCATCCCCTTATCAGGCTGGCCAAGCCCATCAGTATTGATAATAAAATAGTAGGAAACAGAGAGAAGAGTTTTGGGACTTTATAGGTGCAATCTATACACATTTGTGAGACAACAGCAGTTAAAGGGAAAAAAACATTTATTTATACACATAGATAAAAAAAAAATAATATTCTTTTGTATACAAGAACATAAAATACAGTACAATAGTGTCCATTAGACATACAGGATACTGTTTTCTGATGTGATTTGGCCGTTTTCACGCCTTTATTTCAACATGTTTCGCCAAAAGGCTTCTTCGGGAAATCATAGCTACTGAAAAGATAAACAAGCACATGTCAAAGATAATTGTACACAATGCTTGATTACGTACATGTTAAAACTACACTTATAATAAAACAGCAAACATCACGAATGCATGCCCCCATTCAGACAAAAGGTTCCTCCATATAGCCTATTCCTACCTCAATTGATAAAGAGGTGAAGTCACTAAGCAGCCAAGTGAAAGTAAAGGCCCTGCACATCCAGTCAGTCACATATTGATCGTCTACATGAGCCAGAAGTTCCCCAAAGAGGGATATATGGTGATAAAGTATGTATTCAAGAAAAAAGAGACACTTATGAATCAATGCAACACATTATAGTAAATACTAACTTTTAGGACAAAAGCCTCTGCAAACATAAAAGAAGAGATAAAACTCATAATATTAGATCATAGCTTACTTCTTTACAGCTCACAACTGAACATGTAGGGAGCCTGGATATCCACTAGAAGGTGTGAAATGCCTAATCCTTCACAATAAAATTCACTGAAAACAAGCAGGGAAAATTATTTTAAAGCAGACATTCTGTCATTTTTTCAACTTTCCATCTATTAAATCTTCTGGCCTTGTTGTTTTAACTTTGGATAGTAAAACATTTTTTTTCTGCCAGCAAATACCTTATATAGCCCATTTCCCGTTTCTTGTCTGGTCGTTAGCCTAGCCTTATAACATCATGCACAGCTCTCTTCTCACTCTCATGAGAGTTTGCCAGGAAGGTGGGGAGAGTCATAAGAGGGCCAATGAATGCTGCAGGGCTGCAGAGCTGGAGGTGTGCCTCTGTGTCTGTGAAAATCCAGGAAGTGAACAGGCAGCAGCTTCAGTTGTGGCCAGACTTAGTGGAGGGAGATTTCTGCAGGATATTGGCAAGTACAGAATCACAGTATAAATAAAATAATATGCAATTGGTTGGAGGGAAGCTTCAGAATTACAAAGATGTTTTTATTACAAATTATGTGAGCAGACTGCAGTTCCTCTTTAACAGCATACGAAAATATATATACCTTTTTAGTGTGGATTACATGCGTGGAATACACATCCTTGCACAACACAAAGGGTCAGTAAATCCAATGCAAATGGAAGAGGGGACCTGAGGTAACAAATCCCTCTTTTTAATCCTGCAAAACATAAAGGCACCAAACAGGGTGAGATTTCCATGCTGCAAATAGATCCACAGACAATCATCCAATCCAAATTACAAGGCTGCAGTAACAAACCTGCCAGTGTTGTAATGAAACCAGGCTCCCATAGACTCCAACAGCATGGCCGTGGCCATGTGGGTCCTTATATATCCCTCCTCATCATGCCAGGTGCTAATTACCATAACGTGATGCGAATGCAAGGGGGAGAAGACACGCACACATAGCCATCCCAGGTCTACACCCAGGGCAGCTCCAGAACATGGGCAGGGACAAGGCCCACAGGTAGATCCCACCTACCGACGAGCGCCGCCTCAGGAACCAAGCCCACAATCTGGAAATGCAAGTGGAGGGGAAACACATGAGTGCATTCCCGCCGCAGACCATGCACACCCAAGCCCCTCCAAATGGACGGGTATGGGGACACCAAGCCAGCAGATCTTTTTCATACTATATACCTAAGGGATGTTGATGACATATATTTACATTCTCAATTGATCCGGATTTGACCACATACTCACTATATAATTAAATGTACATCATAGCAGCCATCTAAAGTGGACCTAGCCTCAAATATGTTTTTCATGTTCAGTGCATAGAGCCTTTGCAGTTTTTGGATGCATTCACAAATACCTGACACCGAATCACCCTCTGCCACAGCCCCTCACCTTGTGAATTGCTATAAAGTTAACAAGGTTGATTTACTAAAGTGAAAATTATACTATGCACTTTGCAAAGTGCAGTTGCACTCTGCAAGAGCAATACCTCCAGAGCTTAGTAAATTAACAGAAGTTCTACTGACTTCCATCATCCAATCATGTGCAAGCAAAATGCATTTTTTTAATTTTCCTTGCACGTGGGTATTCTTTGCAAAGTGAAGCTTTACCTCATTTACTAAGCTCTGGATCAACTGCACTTGCACAGTGCAACTGCACTTTGTAAAGTGCACAGTCTTTTTGCCTTTAGTAAATCATCCCCAAAATGCAACATGATCTCTGGGGCAGAGTACAAAAGCTTCCTCCTGCCAGCAGCAGACTGATGACATCATTTGGGCCTAGGCAATGTCACAGGACTGGAACTCAAGATGACTTTTTAAAGATAGATGATAGAGTTTTATTTTTTTGACACGCCATGTATTTATTTATGCAGACTTGCAAAGTTACTTGAAGGTCCACATTAAGAAACCTCCTATAATATGTGAGTGAAATTTACAGTAATACATTACATTATCTGCTAGTAATTGTCAGTGTTCCTTTGATATAACTGCCGCCAGCTAAGCTTTGCATTCTGTTTGAAATAATTAAAGCTCTAGTGAAATATCTTCACTTTCTTACATATGTATTTGCCATATAATTGGACTAAAACAATCTCTTAGCCAGGACCCATTCTTTTCAATTTGCCTAAATGTCTCAGTGGACTTTTTTCAATTTCTTCGGAATACAAAATGGCAGTATTTGAAGGCCCCAGGAGCAGCCTTTGAGCCGTCTCTTATATATGTGAAAATTGTAATGTATGTAGTCTCTTGGCAAATAAAAATGTAAATGTTCACAAAGGACATACAAAGAACACAATGTATGAGCCAGCAAGAATTCTCTATCTCTAACTAAACCGGAGTCTAAGCAAATTGTTTCCTCCATACATTTTTTTTTACATATCTTAGGGCCAGTTCACAACAGAACGCAGTACACAAAAACTGTGTTCTCTGCCCCACGCTCGTCATATGTAGTGGGTATTGGTGATAACTTAATGGCACCCAAAAGCTAGGTCACAAACGCAGTGCAGTAGTAACACACATTCCACTTCCTATGCATTTTATAATTTAACCATGCACTACCTTTGCTGTGGTTTGGCGCAATTTCAGCCCATTCAAATGATTAGGCTGAAATTGCTCTGTACCTGGAGCTCTTGTGAATCACACAGGAACACACAGCACATTCCTGTGCGATTCATGGTGTGAACCAGCCCTCAAACTGTCCTACCTTTATTAATGAATTTATTTATTACAGGTAATTCTATAGAACCTTCAACTTACATATATATTGCTTATTCACATCAGTCCCTGCCCTGAAGGAGCTTACAATCTAAGGTCCCTAAATCACACTCATACATAGACATACTAGGGACAATTTAGAGAGGAGCCAACACCTACCAGCATGTCTTTGGAGTATGGGAGGAAACCGGAGTACTCCCACACAGGCACAGGGCGAACATGCAAACTTCATGCAGGTAGTGCCATGGTTGGGACTCAAACTGATGACCCTAGTGCTGCCAGGCAGAAGTGCTAAGCCACTGTGCTCAATGTAATCAAATTAATTTATTATGTAAAGAAAATTGCAGTTTCCTTAAAAACACATATAACACTGATAAAACATATCAGGAGAGACTGCAGCAACTTAATACGTACGGTTTTGAGGAAACAGGGCAAAGGGGAGATGTAATTGAAACCTTTAAATACATTTAAATTTTTCTGATGTTGCTCTTCCATCTTTATGTTCTAAGTGTAGTACCCTTTACTTAGGTAGTGTGCTAGGGTTGAGATTTTTGTCAGTACAGGTAAATTTTGTTTGTTTTGATCTGTGAGCTGGGAGTGGTTCAGAGTAGGCTGGTGACTCCCAGATAGCATTATCTTTTGGTTACCTCCCTTCTGCTTCTAGAGGATTCTAGAAGGAAGGAGGGGAAGAGAGGTGGAGCTGTCTGGGGTGTTCTAAGGAGCCCTGACCAATCCCCAACTTGGATTGTCAGGGGGCAGGACTCTTTAAATACCTGGAGTCAGCCCAGCTGGAGAGGAGTTGTTCGGGTGGAAGAACTGGAAATGGAGTATTAGGCTGTCGGGGCCTTTGAGGAAGCCCCCCAGTCTGGGGGGGGTGACCTTGGGCCAGAAGCTTGGAGCTGAACAGGAACCCCATACAACCCCAGGGGTGTCCTGCACAGGAGCAGGAGAGGACAGCAGGGAATACTGCCAGGCAAGTCTCCAGGAGGGATCCTTTAGGTATCGGTGAGTGACAGGCACAGTCGGGAGAGCTGGGAGAGGCATGCTGGAGAGGACTGGGAGTGTGCAGTCAGAAATGGATGTAGAGCCAGCGAGAGAGACTGTGATTTTGCTGGCAGTGAAGTCGGGCCACTGCAACTGGGAGGGCTGCAACGAGATGACTATGATCAGTAGTCCACCAAAGAGGGCAACTAGCACCAGGACTTTCTTTGCTACACCATAAGGGCCTGCGGTCCCTGTCTGTAATAAGGTACTTTTGCTAAGGCCTTGTTAAAACCAGAAATCAGGCCTAGCCATGTGCTAGCTGTGCCTGAAGAACTGTGCTGGAGGGAGAAGGAGAGATAGTCTGCAGCAAGTGTTGTGCAGGAGGAGAGTATCTAAATTGTCCTAAACCATGCAAGAATCGTTTTTTTTCCGAGGCATCCCATGAATTCCTTAACCCCATCAAAGTTTTAATCCCTTAATAAAAATACAAAAACAAAGCTGATGTACTTGTTAATTTTCTTGGAGTGACTGGAAGTGAATGCTGGGCAGCGTGACAGGTGGGCCCCATCACTCAGCAGCCCCTACGGGGGTACCGCTGCATAAGTAAAAAGCTAATTTTTTATTTAAAGTGCTGGTAAATTCTGACAATAAACTTCTCATATTTGCTTCATTTCAGTTTGCTAAATATACCATTGAAAGCATTTTGTTATATCTGATCCTTTAGTGAACATAAAATACTTGTTGATTGTGCCAGAAATCGTAATGTCCTGTGCTCTCCTCCTGTGCTGTACTCTTATCAGTTGTTCTCAGCTCTCCCTGGGGACTACAGAACACCCCCTCTCACTTAATTTTTTGGGGATGAGGAGAGGTGAATGAGTTTTGTAGTTGCTCTTCCACAGATATAGTATGGTGAGTAAGCATTGTCATTCTAGGACAGGACGTGCGATCCTGGCAGGAAAACATACTAAGGCAGTCACAACATCTAAGAACTGGTAAGCTGTAATATATTACATATTGTTCTTGTGTATAGATACGTTTAATATTATCAAAAATGTTATTGAAATTTCTGTTTCAGTTTGCAGCCCAACATGAGGTTCTCTAACTACCACAAGTAGGACCATCTTTAACACAGGGAAAATGGGGCAGTTGCCCCGGGCCCAGTCATTATTATAATTATTATTATTATACAGGATTTATTATTATTATTATAATTATTATACAGGATTTATACAGCGCCGACAGTTTACTCAGCGCTTTACAACATTAGGGCAGACAATACAAGTACAATACAATTCAATACAGGAGGAATCAGAGGGCCCTGCTTGTTAGAGCTTACAATCTAGGAGGGAGGGTCAAGTTATACAAAAGGGTAATAGCTGTGGGGGATGAGCTAATGGAGAAAATAGTGCAGTTGTTAGATGGAGGCAGGATAGGCTTCTCTGAAGAGGAAAGTTTTCAGGGATCGCCTAAAGGTGGATAAATTTGGAGACAGTCTGACAGATTGGGGTAGCAAATTCCAGAGGATGAGCGAGGCTCGGGAGAAGTCCTGGAGGTGGATATGGGAGGAGGTGATGAGGGAGCTAGAGAGCAGAAGGTCTTGGGAGGAACGGAGATGGCGATTAGGTTGTTATTTTGAGACTAGGTTAGTGATGTAGCTGGGGGCAGAGTTGTGGATGGCTTTGTAACTTATTGTTAGTATTTTGAATTTAATTTGTTGGGTGAGTGGTAGCCAGTGGAGGGATTGGCAGAGAGGGGTAGCAGACACTGAGTCATTATTGTGGGGCCCAAGGCAGGTGCCCCTTGAGCCCACGCTGCCTGCAAATAGTTGATAAGTGGATTCAGGGGAGGAGGGGCCCAAGGAATTTTTTGCCCAGGGTCCAATTAATATTAAAGACAGCCCTGACCACAAGAATAATATTAAAGTGATATTAAATGCAATTTAAAAAACAAAAAACAAACATGTTATACTTACCTGCTCTGTGCAGCGGTTTTGCACAGTGCAGCCCGCATCCTTCTCTTCTCGGGTCCCTTCCTCCTGCCGAGTGTCCCCAGAGCAAGCAGCTTACAAAGGGGGCACCCCAGCAGGCACGCTCTGAGCTGCTTCTCTACACGTCCATTCAGACATGAAGCCGTGTTCGGGCCCCGTCTCAATCTCTCCTCATTGGCTGTTTGGCTGTGATTGACTGCAGTGGGAGCCAATGCTCTTGTGCACACTGATGGATGGTGAGGGAGCCCAGGTAAGTATTAGGGGGGCTGAGGGGGACTGCTGCACACAGAAGGTGTTTTACCTTCATCCATAGAATGCAAGAAGGTAAAAACCTTCAGCCTTTACAAGCACTTTCTTGTAGTGATGAACACAGTAGTCAGTTTGTACAGAAGATTTCCCAAATTCCTCATCCCCCTGCTTCTGTAACTAGTTTAATACTTTACTAGTTTACAAACAAGCTACTGAACAAAATGTAGAAATACTGTCAATCTTCTTAGGTTTAATAAGTAGTTCAATTATGGTGAGCTACTTATATGTCAGGGTCAGCATAATATGTGTTCACATTTGTGTGTGAATTCATATATTCATAGCCATAGCAACGTCTGTATACTGCAATCAGGTCTGTTCCTATGGCTTCCTGCACATTAATATGGGGAATGACTAAAGCAAACAGTATCAATCACTATGCGATCTATGATAGCAAGAAAATCACAAACATTGACTGCTATGATAACCACCCTTTAAATTAGGGATGACAGTAAAACATGCTAATTCCTAAAGTGTGCAAGCGTAATGTGACATTCGTGCCTGTGAATGTAATACACATAACATAATAGTTCATATGGAATTATTATTAGTTTTAAAGGAAATGTATGGTGACCATTTTGTGGGCAAACCATTTGTATTTCCTATTATAGCCTATTGCATTAGGGTGTGCACCCCAAAGCTCAAAAACGTGTGTGCATGTGTATATGTATGTATGTGTAATATATACACACGCACACTCTTATAAATAAATGTAAAAAACATTTTAAATAGTGTTAAAACAGTGTTAGTAGCACAGTGGACATGTCAATAGGGCAGAGGTTGTTATTTTATTTTTATTATTTTCTTTTCGTATTATTTTTTACAATTGTTTTTAGGAGCCCCATTGGGGGGCTTTGGTGAAATATCATCAGGGGGAATCTGCACTGCATGCGGTGATTAATGTGTGCCCAGGAACACCTGACACACCCCCTCACACGCCTATGTTTCTTACAGTGTTGACCATCAAGTAATTTTTCTGACATCATTAACATTTTTATAAGCATGTTAAATTAGAGGCCATTAGAGGGAGTCTTCAGTCACTAGATGCAGTTATATTTGCTATACCTTCACCCCACATTCATCCAGAATTTGCTGAGAAACATTGATGCATTTCGATCTACATTGGCCTGATTAAAAAGAAAAAAAAATACATTCCCTAACTTCTGCAATATTTGTACTTGCATAGGAAAAGGTACCTACTGTAATACTTATCCTATTTATATAAAATGGAGTGCTAATGTAATTTACTGAACACATTTGAAAATTAAATTTGCCAGGGTCAAGGTGTCGAATCACTGCATTTTATATTGCATATACAATTGATGCCCATGGAGAGTGCTAAACCTGTGCTTTTATTACAGGTTCAGCACTTAAAGTTTTTTTTTTTCTTTTGTTTCTTAATAAAAATTGCACTTCCCATTCATTTACTGTCCAATGCAGCTGGGGCTGCAGAGAAAGGGACTGAAGAATTTGTCCTCAGTTCCTTTCTCTGTCTCAAAAGTGAGACGTCAAAAGTCTGGTTAGACCCCGGATAATTCACCAAAGCCCACAACAGGGCTTCTAAAAAAATATATTTAAAAAACTTGCAAAACATAATAAAAAAATAAAATTAAAATAAAAACTACTGTCACCATCCATTGCCCTACTGACATGTTCACTGCTCTGTTGACTGACAACAACCACTGCCCTACTGACACTTGTGTTTTAAAACATTTCAAAATGTTTGTTTACATTTATTTATCATAGTGTGTATGTCTGTGTATATACAGTAAATCACAAAATTGAGTGCACCCCTCACATTTTTGTAAATATTTGAATATATCTTTTTATGTGACAACACTGAAGAAATGACACTTTGCTACAATGTAAAGTAGTGAATGTACAGCTTGTATAACAGTATAAATTTGCTGTCCCCTCAAAATAACTCGACACGCAGCCATTAATGTCTAAACCGCTGGAAACAAAAGTGAGTACACCCCTAAGTGAAAATGTCCAAATTGGGCCCAATTAGTCCTCCCTGGTGTCATGTGACTTGTTAGTATTACAAAGTCTCAGGTTTGAATGGGGAGCAGGTGTGTTAAATTTGGTGTTATCGCTCTCGCTCTCTCATACTGGTCACTGGAAGTTCAACATTACATCTCATGGCAAAGAACGCTCTGAGGATCTGAAAAATGAATTGTTGCTCTACATAAAGATGGCCTAGGCTATAAGAAGACTACCAAGACCCTGAAACTGAGCTGCTGCATGGTGGCCAAGACCATACAGCGGTTTAACAGGACAGTTTCCACTCAGAACAGGCCTCGCCATGGTCGACCAAAGAAGTTCCAACTAATATCATTGCTCAAAATCATAATTATATTTAAAATAAACTTGTAGACAGTAATATTACAGGTCAAAGCAGGGAGGTGGGACAAAAGCCTTGCTGATGCCCCCCTCCCCTTAAGCCCCAGTGTTTGATGAGAGATACCTAATTTTTAGCCAAACCCTTTTAAACCACCACAATTCTAAAGGGTAGTTTGCTGCTCCATTGGCTTGGATACCAGCCCACATGCTGAATGTTCTGGGTTCTTATTTTTAATACTTTAAAAGCAAGAACAAAAAATTCAGTTAACCCTTTGTGATATGGAGGTGATTAAACTCAATGTGGTGAGCATTTTAAGTTAGTCCACATCACTCCATACTTGCGGTTTAAGGGCATGGCAGCCCATTTTTATTAAAAGGAAAAGAAAGTCTTAACACCAGTTTTCCCATACAGAGGTTTTAGCTTCACTCAGCAACAATGTTAATAGAAAATGGCAGGCCACCTGGCTGTCCTTTAAGCAGTACTAATGCTCTTTACACTGGTCCCCCAGACCATGGATTCCTCTGGCTCATTTAGCCATTACTCACAGCAGGTCACTGTACAGGCCCACTTCTGGCTTCTGGATAGGGTCTCCCAGCACCCCAGGCTCTCCTACTTAAAACAGTTGCCTCAGCTCTCTTTGTCCTCTGCCGACCTGCTTATCTGTTCCAACTCTCCCAATCGGGTAAGGGAATCTATCCAACATGGAGTCTTGACTCCCCAATCGATAACCTCTCCTGACTGAAGTACACTTCTATCCTCACACACTGTCCGTGTTTCTGAATGGCAGCAACTGCAAATGCTGTAATTCTGATTAGGCTTATATTGACCCTGCACACCTGTATCACTCAGACTGCAGGCATCTAGCAAAGCCTGGACACAGGATTGAAGCTTCCTTACTGCCCAAGACACTTTGGCACAATCAGGCTGGGTTGGAGTGGCTCAAAAAGGGGTCCTGTGCGTTCCTGTTCTCTGATTCAGGGATGAATCAGGCTTGAACTTTTAGCTGGATTCGGACCTGAAACGGACCAGAAGATACACAGGACTCCTCTGCAAACCGCTCTGGGTGAACTGGCTCCATTGAGAGCTGGTCACAATCTCCTGACATAAGAATTGAATGCGGGAAACCCACATCCAATTTGCACTAGTGTGAACCCAGTCTTAAGCTCCAATCCCCGACCCAGGACTACCAAATCTAGAGAAAATTTAAAACAGCTTTCTCCGCTTTCAATGCACATGCTGAATCTTCTCAAACTGAACCTTTGAGAATACTGTGACATCTGTATACCAATTTAATAAACTCATACCGCGGCAGGGCCTTCCACTATCACACCTCATAGTGCAGAAAATTCTCTCAGCAGATTGTCTTCTGTAAAAGTGACATTCTCCAGCATGCTACATTCATCTGGTACACATTAAACTTATCATAAACAGTGTGAATGTAGGTATGAAATGCCATGTGAATGTCAGGAGGGCAAATTGCTATAAAAGATAAAAGATGCAGTCAAAACACATATCTAATATATATATATATATATATATATATATATATATATATATATATATATATATATATATATAACTGAACATCAGGTGGGTTACCCTCTTATCTTGATATCCTTGTTCAATCAAGGCACCGTCAGGGTGGACTCCCAAAACTCCACCATAAATAATAGAAAAAACTCATGGAACGATGCTTGATGCCAAAAAAGGTGTCCTTTTACTGAAAAATTAATCCATTGAATATTGCAAAATACAAGCAAGCCACTGTACAGTTCCGAGCACAAATCGCTCTTCGTCAGGCTTTTCAGGCTGTGTGTGAAAGGCAAAACCACACTGTGTTCTTTTATCCACACCCAGTCTGATACATACCTGTGTCACTTAACTAATTATCTTATACAAAACACCTAAAGACCTATTTAACCCTACTGAATAAACCTACTACCCTAAAACCATCCTAAATTCCCCAATAGGGGATAATTTACAAGACAGGTTCATCATCTTACATCTCAAATCTCGTCATCATATCATTTATGAACCAATTATATTATCTCATTTCGTTAACTCGGTGTTATTGCAAATATTTATCATGAATATATATATGTTACTATTCTTGTACATGTCTCAAAATTCTTCATAGATTCCAGTTGATATTCTGCTATCTAGTATTTCCAACGGGAGTCTTTGTGATCAATCTAAAGGAAATATAACATATTAAAAAATCTCGCACTGTAAATTGCTAAACAAACAAAAACAAATCATAGTCCCTGTTCATACCATCAGGGTGTAGGGACTGTAATTTGTTAATCCACCAAACTTCACGTCTCTTTAATTTCAAAATCCTATCACCCCCTCTTTTGTCATGGGGAATCTCTTCTAAAACCATAAAACGTAGATCAGTGTCTTTATGGCCCATTTCTGAGAAGTGACGCGATACAGGTAAACTTGATTGGGGATGTCTAATTGTACTATGGTGTTGTGCGATACGGTCTTTAATTTTTTGGGTTGTTTCCCCCACGTACAGGAGATTGCAGGGGCATGTGAGAATATAAATCACATATGATGACTGACAGGTATAAAAGCCGTTAATTATTATTTTCTTGTTAGTCCTAGGATGAGAAAAATTATTCCCTTTAATAACTAAATTGCATTGAATGCAATTAAGACAAGGGTAACAGCCTTTTCTTTTGCTGCCAAGGAAAGTCATCTTTTTCTCATCCTGCCTCTCTTGTTTAAATTCAGATCGCACTAAGAGATCGCGCAAAGTTTTATTGCGCCGGTATGCCTTCATCGGAGTTAACTGAAACTCCTCTATATGAGGATAGGATCGTTTCAGTATCGTCCAATGTTTTCTCAATACATTAAAGATCCTATCGCTATAACTGTTAAACTGGAAGACAAATGGAATTCTAGGTTTATCAGCTGAGTATCTCTTCCTATTAGGAATTTCAATAGGGTTCAAAATTTTATTTAGTTCGTGTCGGATTATATCTTCTGGATAGCCCTGCTCCTTAAACTTGCAGCACATTTCATCTAATCTCTCATCTTTAACTGTAGTATCACTCACTATTCGCGTCACTCTGAGAAGCTGGCTTCTAATGATAGAACTAAAGACATGAGGGGGATGGTAGCTGTCATATCTCAATAACTGATTCCTATCTGTGGGTTTCGTGTATATGTCAGTTTCAATCCGTCCCTGTTTTATGTATGCCCGTATATCTAGAAAGGGGACCGAATCTCCGCCAATATGAATTTTGAACTGAATATTTGGTGAAATACTATTAATCCTCTCATCAAACGTTTTAAGTGATTCAATGTTGCCCCGCCATATGACAAAAATGTCATCTATATAGCGCCACCAGGTGGCGCAATGCTCCTGAAAAAGGTCATTCACAAAAATATATTTTTGCTCAAAATCATGCATAAATGAACAGGCATATGGCGGGGCAACATTAGAACCCATGGCTACCCCCGTCAATTGCACATAGTACCGATCTTTAAAGAGAAAATAGTTATTGTACAAAATCAATCTAAACAGTTTCTCAAAAAAAAATTATCTGAGCTTCCGAATATTCCTGACAATTCCTAATTAGGCTTAGCGCTGCCTCAATGCCAGCCCCATGAGGAATCGATGTGTATAAACTTGTTACATCCCAAGTGACCAGGATATATTCATTTTGAATTGGTGGTAGGTCCCTAATTTTAGTTAAAAAGTCACCGAGTCCTTGATATAGGATGGGGTGGCCTTTATCAAGGGTGATAGTACTTTGTCCAATAGCTTGGCCGTGGGTACAAAGATCGAATCCCTCCCTGATACAATCGGACGTCCCGGTGGGGAATGTTTGTCCTTATGGATCTTGGGGAGTATATACAGGACCGGAATACGAGTATGTGTTGGTAACAAAAATTCGCATAGGTCATGTGAGATTAGTCCTTCTTTTAATGCTGGTTTTACAATACTCTCCAAGATCTTTCTGATACTCCATGTGGGATCCGATTGTAGAGGTTTGTATACTGTATCATCGTCCAATTGTCGCCTGATCTCATTCTCATAAGCCTGAGGGTCCATAATGACTACCGAACCCCCTTTATCAGCAGGTTTACAAATAATATCATTCCGTTTAATTAGTTCCCGCAGTGTCACTCTTTCATGAGGGGACAGATTGTTAGGTACATGATCTTTGAAGTCCACTTGTTGTAACAGACGTTTCACATCTCGGGTAACCTCCTGTACAAACATCTCAACAGGTACATAAGTAGTAGGGGGGACGGATTTAGATTTCATTACCAGTCCTAGACTTTTACTACTTAGTTTCCCTTCAGGTATGTCATTATGAACAAATGGTTTATGAAGAAAATGGACCTTCCATCTAATATTGCGAAATAGGCGATACAAATCTTGATCTAACTGAAATGGATCTAGGTGACTTTTAGGACAGTAAGATAAACCACGGTTAAAAAGTCCTACCTCATCCGATGATAGGACCCGCCTGGAAATGTTATGGACTAGGTCTCCCTTGATCGGCCCCGGTTGCCTCGTGTATTGCGATACCTGTCGTGGCTTCCTTCTCTGTTGTAGCGGGACCTGGTTTGCATCCGAGTAGTGGACCGTTCTCTGCGGTCTGTTTGTAAAAAATTGGATGAGGAATCGGTATCTGTATTGGCTGAAGAGTTGTCAGATATCTCTCTCCTATGGCTTCCATAGTCGCTGCGACCTCGTCGGTTGTATGGACGAGGCCATCTGTATACCTGGTTCCTCTCATAATCCTCGATATCCCGATCGAATTTGCTACGTTTTCTGGTCTCCAATTCACAACGATATTTATTAATACTTTCATCGGCCATCTCCTTACATTTGTTAAACTCTTCCACAGACATCGCGGTACGCAATTCTGATTCAATCTTGGTGAGTTGTTCCGACACTGAAGCCAATTCCTTGTGTATGAATGAAATGGTCAAAGTCATTAAATCAAATGAACATTTATTGAGAATCTGCATAAATGTACTCTTAAACTCATCATTATCGCTGAATAAGGTCGGGGCCAGACGTACCCTCAAACCTCTAGGGATTCGTTGTACTCGATGGTATTCGGCCAAAGTTAGCCCGTGCAATTCAAGTGATGTGTGTTTCCTTCTTAATTTCTCCCATGTACGAGAGTTGTAGACCGGGGTATTGCCCGTTAGGAAATTTCTGGAACCTGAGATCTGAGACATGATCTGTGTGGTCTCTTCTTGGGTGTATGAAAATGTAGCTCCATTGGTATCCATCTCAATTGAAGGTAACTTACTCACTGGGAGTATAATAAATGAACATCAGGTGGGTTACCCTCTTATCTTGATATCCTTGTTCAATCAAGGCACCGTCAGGGTGGACTCCCAAAACTCCACCATAAATAATAGAAAAAACTCATGGAACGATGCTTGATGCCAAAAAAGGTGTCCTTTTACTGAAAAATTAATCCATTGAATATTGCAAAATACAAGCAAGCCACTGTACAGTTCCGAGCACAAATCGCTCTTCGTCAGGCTTTTCAGGCTGTGTGTGAAAGGCAAAACCACACTGTGTTCTTTTATCCACACCCAGTCTGATACACACCTGTGTCACTTAACTAATTATCTTATACAAAACACCTAAAGACCTATTTAACCCTACTGAATAAACCTACTACCCTAAAACCATCCTAAATTCCCCAATAGGGGATAATTTACAAGACAGGTTCATCATCTTACATCTCAAATCTCGTCATCATATCATTTATGAACCAATTATATTATCTCATTTCATTAACTCGGTGTTATTGCAAATATTTATCATGAATATATATATGTTACTATTCTTGTACATGTCTCAAAATTCTTCATAGATTCCAGTTGATATTCTGCTATCTAGTATTTCCAACGGGAGTCTTTGTGATCAATCTAAAGGAAATATAACATATTAAAAAATCTCGCACTGTAAATTTCTAAACAAACAAAAACAAATCATAGTCCCTGTTCATACCATCAGGGTGTAGGGACTGTAATTTGTTAATCCACCAAACTTCACGTCTCTTTAATTTCAAAATCCTATCACCCCCTCTTTTGTCATGGGGAATCTCTTCTAAAACCATAAAACGTAGATCAGTGTCTTTATGGCCCATTTCTGAGAAGTGACGCGATACAGGTAAACTTGATTGGGGATGCCTAATTGTACTACGGTGTTGTGCGATACGGTCTTTAATTGTTTGGGTTGTTTCCCCCACGTACAGGAGATTGCAGGGGCATGTGAGAATATAAATCACATATGATGACTGACAGGTATAAAAGCCGTTAATTATTATTTTCTTGTTAGTCCTAGGATGAGAAAAATTATTCCCTTTAATAACTAAATTGCATTGAATGCAATTAAGACAAGGGTAACAGCCTAGGGAGACCTAGCCCATAACATTTCCAGGCGGGTCCTATCATCGGATGAGGTAGGACTTTTTAACCGTGGTTTATCTTACTGTCCTAAAAGTCACCTAGATCCATTTCAGTTAGATCAAGATTTGTATCGCCTATTTCGCAATATTAGATGGAAGGTCCATTTTCTTCATAAACCATTTGTTCATAATGACATACCTGAAGGGAAACTAAGTAGTAAAAGTCTAGGACTGGTAATGAAATCTAAATCCGTCCCCCCTACTACTTATGTACCTGTTGAGATGTTTGTACAGGAGGTTACCCGAGATGTGAAACGTCTGTTACAACAAGTGGACTTCAAAGATCATGTACCTAACAATCTGTCCCCTCATGAAAGAGTGACACTGCGGGAACTAATTAAACGGAATGATATTATTTGTAAACCTGCTGATAAAGGGGGTTCGGTAGTCATTATGGACCCTCAGGCTTATGAGAATGAGATCAGGCGACAATTGGATGATGATACAGTATACAAACCTCTACAATCGGATCCCACATGGAGTATCAGAAAGATCTTGGAGAGTATTGTAAAACCAGCATTAAAAGAAGGACTAATCTCACATGACCTATGCGAATTTTTGTTACCAACACATACTCGTATTCCGGTCCTGTATATACTCCCCAAGATCCATAAGGACAAACATTCCCCACCGGGACGTCCGATTGTATCAGGGAGGGATTCGATCTTTGTACCCACGGCCAAGCTATTGGACAAAGTACTATCACCCTTGATAAAGGCCACCCCATCCTATATCAAGGACTCCGGTGACTTTTTAACTAAAATTAGGGACCTACCACCAATTCAAAATGAATATATCCTGGTCACTTGGGATGTAACAAGTTTATACACATCGATTCCTCATGGGGCTGGCATTGAGGCAGCGCTAAGCCTAATTAGGAATTGTCAGGAATATTCGGAAGCTCAGATAATTTTTTTTGAGAAACTGTTTAGATTGATTTTGTACAATAACTATTTTCTCTTTAAAGATCGGTACTATGTGCAATTGACGGGGGTAGCCATGGGTTCTAATGTTGCCCCGCCATATGCCTGTTCATTTATGCATGATTTTGAGCAAAAATATATTTTTGTGAATGACCTTTTTCAGGAGCATTGCGCCACCTGGTGGCGCTATATAGATGACATTTTTGTCATATGGCGGGGCAACATTGAATCACTTAAAACGTTTGATGAGAGGATTAATAGTATTTCACCAAATATTCAGTTCAAAATTCATATTGGCGGAGATTCGGTCCCCTTTCTAGATATACGGGCATACATAAAACAGGGACGGATTGAAACTGACATATACACGAAACCCACAGATAGGAATCAGTTATTGAGATATGACAGCTACCATCCCCCTCATGTCTTTAGTTCTATCATTAGAAGCCAGCTTCTCAGAGTGACGCGAATAGTGAGTGATACTACAGTTAAAGATGAGAGATTAGATGAAATGTGCTGCAAGTTTAAGGAGCGGGGCTATCCAGAAGATATAATCCGACACGAACTAAATAAAATTTTGAACCCTATTGAAATTCCTAATAGGAAGAGATACTCAGCTGATAAACCTAGAATTCCATTTGTCTTCCAGTTTAACAGTTATAGCGATAGGATCTTTAATGTATTGAGAAAACATTGGACGATACTGAAACGATCCTATCCTCATATAGAGGAGTTTCAGTTAACTCCGATGAAGGCATACCGGCGCAATAAAACTTTGCGCGATCTCTTAGTGCGATCTGAATTTAAACAAGAGAGGCAGGATGAGAAAAAGATGACTTTCCTTGGCAGCAAAAGAAAAGGCTGTTACCCTTGTCTTAATTGCATTCAATGCAATTTAGTTATTAAAGGGAATAATTTTTCTCATCCTAGGACTAACAAGAAAATAATAATTAACGGCTTTTATACCTGTCAGTCATCATATGTGATTTATATTCTCACATGCCCCTGCAATCTCCTGTACGTGGGGGAAACAACCCAAAAAATTAAAGACCGTATCGCACAACACCGTAGTACAATTAGACATCCCCAATCAAGTTTACCTGTATCGCGTCACTTCTCAGAAATGGGCCATAAAGACACTGATCTACGTTTTATGGTTTTAGAAGAGATTCC